>NC_067312.1:22167029-22469216 GCF_020740795.1 Apus apus
TAATGAAAGTGCTGACTGCAACCAGGGACTTCCCTACGTCTCATCATTTTTACTTCTTCCAGAGACTGACGATATCCAATGCTTATTTAACATTTGAATTTCATCCTTCTGCAATACATTTTTTATTAAACTTTTCTCTGGCTGGAGACAGGGATTAAGTAATGATACTCTTACATTCCACCCTGCTGCTTTTGTATGCCGGGGGGTGGGGCGTGGGTGTAAGTCAACAAACAAACAAACTGCCCAAGACAAAACAAAACAAAAACAAAATGAACAAAAAAAACACAAACAAACAAACAAACAACCTAGGGAAATCGTTATTTTAATCAATGTTCCTATTTTTATGGGGAAATTGAAGTAAAGGAAGAAGGTTTCATGGACTGTTCTGGCCATTATTGGTATTGAAGGATGAAATATGACTTGCTTGATCTGCCTTTTGATTCTGATCACAAGGACATCTCTAAGCTTCAGGAACAATGTTCTTTTTATCAGTCTTTTAGGCTTTCAAGTAAGTTCAAAACAAAATTAGTTTTCTACTGGAACTGCTGTATGTCACTCACCCTTCTAACTGCCTTCTGGTGAGCCTCTAATCAGCTCCACAGTACAATCAGACACCCTTCACCAACAGCAGCCCAAAGTGCTGCCATGTTTGTGATGAAGTAATATATTGATTAGAATTAGCTGATTTATTTATTTATTTTTAAGTCATGAAATTTTTTTTTTAATAAAATTGACTGAATTGAACACATACATAGCTACTTCTAGATTTGTAATTTGGGCTTTCTCTGACATGATTCTTCATTTTTTACCTGCTTCCTTAGGAAAAGAAGCATGAAGTTGCAAGGAAGGAGCAACAATTTGTTTCCTCCTTTCCTCTTCCATTTATAGGCTCAAAGTAGGTGCACCCTAATTTTGGCCTTTGCAGTTTTTAACGCCAGTGGTACTTCAGCTGTCATACCTGTATCTCCATGTGAATAGCTCTTATGTTATGGTTTTATTTAAAATTTACCTTGCAAGAGAATGGCAGTCAGCCAGTGCCTGAAGCTTGAGAGCAAAACATTCTGGCCCCAGATGCAGCAATCACAAGTATCATGATGAGTTCCATTCTGTGTGTGACACTCTGGGAGGAACTCAACATGCTTGGTTTGAGATGCAAATTTCTTAAATTAAAGTGCTTCCTTTGGGGCTTTAATGTAACAAAGACAAGGTTACATCCTTTGAAGAGGCTGGCATGTTTGTGCATGCTTTCCTGGGGAATGACATCCAGATGAAGCTAAAACCAACAAGTTTATAATAAGCAGCATGTGGCATGGATCCACTCTACAACCTTACTGACAAATTCTCATTACAACTGCTGTCCCTATTCATAAGCAATGATGCCAAAGCCAAGTAGGCTTCCAGAATAATAATCATAAAAACTGGTTTTAGAACTGTAGATTGACCAGGCTACTTTACAACACAAGACAGGAATGGTAAAACTCTACAAATACATTTTACTGCCTCTGAAACTCTTGTGCTTAGGCAGTAGTTTGATAGGAAGAAAACTGTTTAGCAAAATCACCATTTTTGTATAAAATACATGTAAAACTCTGTAACATTATCACAGAATCACAGAATCACAGAACGGTTTGTGTTGGAAGAGACCTCGAAGATCATCTAGTTCAAATCACTCTGCCATGGGCAGGGACATCTTCCACTAGACCAGGTTGCTCCAAACCCCATTCAACACAGCCTTGAACACTTCCAGAGAGAGAGTATCCATGGCTTCTCTGGTCAAGCTGTTCCAGTGTCCCACCACCTCCACAGGATAGAATTTCTTCCCGATATCTAATCCAAGTCTACTATCTTTCAGCTTTTAACTGTTATCCTTCATCCCATCACTACATGCCCTTGTAAAAAGTCCCTCTCCAGGTTTCCTTTAGGGCCCTTTCAGTGGAAGGCAACCAAGCTGAACAGCTCCAGTTCTCTCAGACTTCTGCCTTCTTAGCAGAGGTGCTCCACACCTCTGATCATCATTGGGGCCATCCTCTGGACTCACTCCAAGAGCTCTATGTCCTTCCTGTGTTGAGGACTTCAGAACTAGACACAGTATGCCAGGTGGAGTCTCATGAGAGCAGAAGGGGTGAATCACCTCCCTCAACCTGCTGGTCAAGCTTTGCTAATTTATTACAGATAGCTTCCCCTCTTAAAGGGTAAGAAAAATCCAGAGTTTATAAACGTTTAACACTCTCAGACATCAAAATTAGTGAACCAAGCCAAACCCAAAATTGTGTAACTGTCCCACTGACATTAGAGCTCTCCTGAAAGCATGCATGACATTGGTGGATACAATCAGCAGTTTTCAGCTCTTCTTGGACAGAACCTCAGGGAGCCCAAACAGTCAAGGCTATTTGGGACAAAGGATCAATCCCTCATAGATGTGTGCCACTAACTCAGTAGCATCAGCTGCAAGGCTCAGGGCAGAGGCTGGGAGAGAGTCCATGGATGAGCATTCAAAGACAGAAGGAAAAGCCACCTGCCTGGCTTGCACAAAGCTGGCAGTAGCTCTTAGAAGTGTGTACCATAAAAGCAGCTGCAGGCAATTTTCAATGGGCAGTTTGACCAGGTCACACCCTGCTGGCCTGGCCTGAGTTTTATAATAATCTGCCCAGTGTGATGAAAGCAGTTGTTTCCGTTTCAAGAGCATAAATTTCTGAGACTGTTCTTCCTCAAGCCTTCTCTCTGAAAGCAGGCTGAGCTGATCCTCTGGTCTGAATGGTCTAATTTTCTCAATCCTTCTTTCTTGCTTTCAAGAGACTACAGGTGGCAAAAACTCTTCCACAGCAAATGCCAGAGACTATCACCTGCAGCTGCCTCCCAGGGCCATTGACTGCATAGTCCCACATTAATTGCCCATGTTATTGACCACAAATGGGAAGCCAGAGAAAGAGGCTGGAAGATTATGAAAGCTGAAGGGCCACTAATTTGAAGGCAACACCTAGACATGTACTAGACAAGACTTTTCCACAATTTCTCCCTGAGATTGGCATCTGGATGACAGCTGGCCAAACCTGAGTCCAGGAAACACCTCTAAGTGTGATCCACATGCTGTATCTGATGGTTCAGGTGTCTGTCTTCAAATCCAAGCCAATTTCACTTTACCTGACAGCATTCTTCCAAAGCCCACCTATAAATTAATGTCTACTGAGATGTTGATTTCAAAAACATGATGTTTACATTTCAAATTGAATAGCTTTCCAAATATTTGAAAACTCACTCTGGTTAAAAAGAGTCATACTTGGATCACAGCAGTTCAAGCAGAGAACCACTACATATACTTTATTTTTTCACTAGCTAGTTTAAAAACATGACCAGCCACTTAGATGTCAAACTGAAAAAATACATTTTCCTTCCAAGCCACTTGAACAAAAGACTACAGTATAAGCCAACTCCATCCTACCAAGCAGACTTCAGTTTAAGGATAAGCTGCACAAGACTTTCCCTAGTGAGGATATGTGTGAAGTGGTATAGCATACGCTGTATGAGTTTTCTCTCCAGTTCATTCTGTACAAAATCCTTTAGGTCTACATTTGGCCACCAGTCATCCCCCACTGGAATGCCAAGAAGTAGGAACAAGCTGCAAGATAAAATAGGCCCCCGATAACACCTTTAGCTTACATCATTCTCATTGCTTCTGTGTTCAAGTTATGGTTCAGCAAAGTGGGTGTAAAAACAGCTTTGGAAGCGTGCAAGTCGATTTGAAAATATTATATTTACCCTGCCTAATGGCAAAAGATGCTTCAAGTGCTGTTTAGTACAAAGAGAAAAACCCAAGATACTATTACAGCAGGAGCTGATACTGACCGCTGCTTGTGCTGGCCAACACCTGCGTTGCAAGACTCTTAGTGCCTTTTTCTTTAGTCTGTCAGCTTGTGCTTGCTTTTAAGCAATTTTTTATTTCCTTTTTAAGATCCTCACTGTTTTCAACAGGTCTTTGAAGCTTGTGGGAACCATCTGGATGGTCATGTGCTTTCTTCTCATTTTTTTGTAGTCTTATCAAATTTTGCTCAGGATTAGTACTTTTCAAAATATCTGTTTCCCATCCCTCCTCTACATTCTACAATGTAGACAAAAGGACAATGCTGACAGCCTGCCAAACTAATTTGGCAACAGACATCTGCAAGGCTGGGATTTGTGGCCATAACTAAGTGTTTGTGAGCATCTCCAGTCCTCTGTGTGCCTGAGTATTTGCCTTTTCTCTTCATTGAGAGAGGTTTGAAAACACCAGCAAATCTTCTGTCACTCACTGCCCGCGTCAATAAGTTGCCTCAATGAGTCAAAGAGTTTAGACCATATCCTTGCTACAGAAAGGATAATGCAGAAAAAGATGTTTTGCTTCCAGTCCAGCAGAAGAAATTTGATGCTGCTGAGTTGTCCCACTTTATGGCTGAAAGTCACAGTCACTACTCAGAACAAGCAGGAATTCAGTTGTAGACAGCAAAATAAGTTGAGGCTCACAGCAACATATACCCAAAGAGGGTGACATGGTCTGAGATCCAGAAACACTGAATATACAGTACTTTTTGTAACTACGAGAGGTGTGATGATTTTTAGACTTTGCAGCTCTCAGCTAGAACTGTTTGCATGCCACATGATAGCAATTCTGTATTTTTGAAGGAATGGTGCCATAGTCAAGGCTTCAGCTACCTAGACCATAAGGCTCATTTTGATAAGCCTGGTCTGCTGGGGGCTGATGGGGTTCAACTATCATTGAAAGAGGAAAGAGTCTTTGGCCAAAGGCTGGCCAGTTTAGTTAAGGGGGCTTTAAACAAGGGATGCCAGGGGAGGGGACCCTCAGTTCACCCCATGTCCACCATGTTGAGGACAGTGCCACTAATGAATGCCCTGGACCTGAAAGAACATCTCAGGCCAACAAGGGAGCATGTGTACTGACAGATACAATCCCTGCCAGTAAGACTGCTTTGAAGGGGGCACATCTCAAATGTTTCTATGCAAATGCATGAAGCATGGGGAATAAAGGAGAGGAGCTGCACGTGTCTGCATGCCTGCAGGGCTAGGATGTTACTGGCATCACCGAGACATGGTGGGACAACTCCTGTGACTGGACCATGGGGATGGCTGCACATAAACTGTTTAGGAAGGGCAAAAGAGGAGGGTTGTTGCCCTCTTCATCAATGACTAGCTGGAATCCATGGAGCTCTGCCTGGGGATGGATGAGAAGCTGACAGAGACACTATGGGTCAGGATTAAAGGGAAGCCAAGGGTAAGAGATATCATAGTGGGAGTCTGCTACAGACCACCTAACCAAGACAATAAAGTGGATGAGGCCCTCTGTAGAGAGATAGGAGAAGCTTCACAGTCACAAGCCATGGTCCTCATGGCGGACTTTAACCACCCTGACATCGACTGGGAGGACAACACAGCAAAGCACCAGCAGTCCAGGAAGTTCCAGGAGTGCATTGATGACAACCTCCTCCTACAAATGGTAGAGGAACCAACAAGAAAAGGTGCTTTGCTGGACCTTGTTTTCACCAACAGAGACAGACTGGTGAGTGATGTAAAACTCAGTGGGAGGCTGGGCTGCAGTGACCATGACATTGTGGAATTTAAGATCCTTAGGGCAGAGACAAAAGTGCAAAATAAGCTGAGAACACTCAGTTTTAAAAAGGCAGACTTTGGTCTCTTCAAGGATCTGCTCAGTAGGGTAAAATGGGACAAAGCCCTGGATGGGAGGGGAGCCCAGGAAAGCTGGTCGATATTCTAGGATCTCTGCCTCTGTGCCCAGGACCAATGTGTCCCAGTGAAGAGGAAGACAGGCAGGACTGCCAAGAGGCCTGCATGGATGAGCAAGGAACTCCTGGATACACTTAGGTGTAAAAACAAAGCTTACAGAGGGTGGAAGCAAGGACAGATACCTTGGGAGAAGTACAGAGAAGTAGAGAAACAAGAGATTAGGTTACGAAAGCAGAAGCACAGGGAGAATTGAATCTGACCTGGAAGGTTAAGGGCAATAAGAAAAGTTTCTACAGGTACATCAATGATAAGAGGCCCACTCCAGAAGGAAACTGGAGAGCTGGTCCTCCAAGACGTAGATAAGGCTGAGGTACTCAATGACTACATAGCCTTAGTCTTCAATGGCAAAGACTCTGGTCACACACACCAAGTTATGGAAGCTAAAGGCAGGGACTGGGAAAAGGAAGATCCCTCCACTGTAGACGAAAAGCAGGTTCATGACCACCTGAAGGTGAACAAGTCCATGGGGCCTAATGGGATTCATCCACAGCTCCTGAAAGAACTGGTTGGATGAAGTTGCAAAGCCACTGTCCATCACATTTCAAGTTCTGAAGTTCCTGCTGACTGGAAAAGGGGAAACATAAGCCCCAGTTTCAAGAAGGGAAAAAAAGGAGACCCAGGGAACTCCAGGCCAGTCAGTCTCACCTCTATGCCTGGCAAGATCATGGAGCAGGTCCTCCTGAAGGCTCTGCTAAGGCAAACAGATAACCAAGGGGTGATTGGTGACAGTGAACACGGCTTCATTAAGGGCAAGTCCTGCCTGCCTAATTTGGTGGCCTTTTACGATGGGGTCACAGCCTCGATGGACAAAGGCAGAGCAACATACAACATCTACCTGGACCTGTGTAAAGCCTTCAACAGTGCCCCACAAGATATTCTGGTCTCAGAACTGGATTGTTATGGTTTTGATGGATGGACCACTCATTGGATAAGGAACTGGCTGGATGGTCGCACTCACAGAGTTGTGATCAATGGCTTGATGTCCAAATGGAGACGATGATGAGTGATGTTCCTCAAGGGTCAGTACTTGGACCAATGTTATTTAACATCTTTGTTACCAACATGAACAGTGGGATCAAGGCACCCTCAGCAAGTTTGCTGACACACCAAACTGTGTGGTGAAATCAACATGCAGAAGGGAAGGGATGCCATCCAGAGCGACCTTGACAGGTTTGGGAAGTGGGGTCATGCTAACTGCATGAAGTTCAGCAAGGCCAAGTGCAAGGCTCTGCACCTGGGTGTAGGCAATCTCATGCATGAATACAGGTTGGGAGGAGAAAGGATTGAGGGCAGCCCTGTGGAGAAGGACTTGGGGGTGATGATGGATGAGAAGCTCAACATGAGCTGCCAATGTGAGTTTGCAGCCCAGAAAGCCAACTGTGTCCTGGGCTGCAGCAAAAGAATTTTGGCCAGCTGGTCGAGGGAGGTGATTCTCCCCCTCTACTCTGCTCTTGTGAGACCACACCTGGAGTGCTGTGTCCAGTACTGGAGGCCCCAACACAAGAAGGACATAGAACTCTTTGAGCGAGTCCAGGGGAGGGCAACAAAAATGATCAGAGGACTGGAGCACCTCAGCTATGAAGACAGGCTGAGGAAGTTGGGGTTGTTCAGCCTGGAGAAGAGGAGGCTCAGAGGTGACCTTATAGCAGCTTTCCAATACCTGAAGGGGGCCTACAAGATAGATGGGGCAAGACTTTTTGCATGAGCATGTAGTAAGAGGACAAGGGGCAATGGTTTAAAACTTGAAGAAGGGAGATTTAGATTAGATATTAAGAGGAAATTCTTTACTATTAGGGTGGTGAGGAACTGGAACAGGTTGCCCAGGGAGGCCGTGGAAGCCCCATCCCTGGCAGTAACAAGGCCAGGTTGGATGGGGCCCTAAGCAACCTGATCTAGTGGAAGGCATCCCTGCCCACAGAGGGGGATTGGATCTAGATGGCCTTTAAGGTCCCTTCCAAGCCTAACTTTTCAATGATTCTATGATTCTGTGATTTTTATCCAGCCATATCCAAAGAGGTAACAGTCACCCATTCTGTTAAAATTTATTATCTGAGCAGCTTTGAAATAAAAATTAATCCCCAGCACCCTCTTCTCTTGCTTCTCATTAATTAATTTCTTGGTTATGTGTTTTAATGTAACATTCACAATGCTGCCCTGAGCAATGTTTGAAACTGTGGATTATAAAGACCATCACTTTTTAGCCGTGGGCATTGGGGGACATCTGTTTGGTGGATTTTGTTGTTGTTTCTACCAGACCTACAGAATGCTTCTGAAAGGATGGGAATGTCACAGAAAAGTAGGGAGTCTTGAACTATTCATGGGGAAGATTTCTATTTAAATAGATGAAATTGCATGGTCACAAAGTTCATTTTGCTGTTTGATACAATATAGATTACGTATTTCCTTTTATCTTCCCCTTTGTCTCCCCAAACCCAACCATTAGTACAGTTGGAGAGTGTAAGTGTGCTTGGATTCTTCTGCTAGTACTTCTTGTCAGATGTGTGATTCAGACCCAAATTAAGCCTGGACTGGAGCCACAGAGCAGAGAAAATTTAAAGTTATGAAACGTTATTCTCATTTTACAACACTCTGAAGAAGCATTTTTAAAGAAATTTGAAGCCTTCATATCTATGCCTATGTAAGGTATTCACAATTGACTGAAGTTGTTAAAACTCAAATTTTCTGCAGCTCTCTTGAAAACATAAACCCTTTTGTTTCTATTTGGATTTTTCTTTATTCGTTGCTCAAGATTCCACAGGTCCTTTAAAATTGTAAAGAAGCTCCCTAAACTGAGGAGCTTAACTCTAGTAAAGCACATACAATACTGCAGCCAACCACAAATACTGATTTAATACAGAACTGATTTCTTTCTTTAAAAAATCCCACTAAATCCTCTGGTTGGTTTTTTTAACCTTCATGGAAATCAAATTAGGAATTTGAGAACTACAACATAGAAATAAAAAGCCCCATCTTTTAAAGCAGGCCACTTCCTCCACATTACAGAATTTAGTACTAAAGAGTGAGAAATGCAAAACTGTCCAGAGAAAAACTTTTTCCACCCAGGTCAGTGGAGGTATTTCCGTCTTGTGCTGCGCCAGGGGCCGGGAACATCCCGGCGGGAGATGCGGTGAGAGGCGCCCGCGGCTCCGCGGCTGCAGGCCCGGTCCAGAAGCCTCTGAGGTCCGGCCCGTTTGGCCACGGCAAGGGCCCAAGAGCCGCCAAGGAGCAATTTTTCCTGCCGAGCTGAGGCAGGGAGGCTACCATTGGCGGGCACAGTGGCCCCGGTGCCCCGCGTCCCTTCCGCGGACCCTCCGCCCGGGTCTGAGGCCGCTGCCCCGTGTCTTGTGCGTGCAAGGAGCGGGCACCCGCAAGAAGAGACGCGGCAAAACTGGGCGGTGAAAGGCGCGTCTCGCCTCCCAGTGCCAACCGGAGGATTTGAGGTCCCGAGTTCTGCAGTTTCCACCGCGCCCGCCCCAGCCGGCAGCGAGAGAGGCCGCTTGCGCACCCCGCGGCCCCGCCATCCCTCGCCATGCAGCGCGGGGGTGGGAGCCAGATGAAGAGGGCACGGGAGTTGTACCCCTCTTGCCGCCCTGCCTGGTGCGACTCTGCCTGGGCCCGGCCTCGAGGTCCCGGAGGTCCCGGCGAGCCCTTCCCGCAGCCAGGCGCCCGTCCGCGGCGCGCAGCTCTGTCGTGCGGAGCGGAAGGGCGGCCGGCGTCGCCGAGGAGTTTGCACGAAGGTTTGTGAAGAATAAATACATTAAACTTAAAGGGCAAACCGTGCAGGAACACGTTTGCAAGAGTCGGCGGGCCCTCCACGCCAGCACTCCCGCCGCATAGTCGCGGCCCCTCCGCCTGCACGGCCCTGGGGGGTCCTGCGGCTCTGCCTCGCCGCATCCCGGAGGGTGGGGGTCCCACAAGGTATGGAATCACTCAGGAAAAGATTCGGCTCCCTAATCGCTGCAGGCTGACTCTTCTGACACTCCGGCACTTAAGGAATATCTAGGACACACGTGGTTAGGACTGAGCAAAGAGGAGATAAGATCAAAGGTCACTTTAATTGCGAAAATGAGGTCAAATAAGATTTTCAGAAAATCAGCTATGTATCTGAGGCTGTTAAAAGCACTATTGCCATTTAATGTAAGCGGTTAAGTTCAGAAATTACTAGACACATTTACGTGACGCACAGATATAACATTCCCTTTTACGTACAGGTAACACAGATTACACAAAAATAAACAGGAATATATATATATTATATGTGTATATAATATATATATATATATACTTGGTGAAGCATTCATTCAGGCAGCCCGTCGCAGGTGTAGGCGGCAGCCGGCCCGGTGCCAGTGCTCGGCCAAGCACCCCCCCAAACCTTCCCGGCCCGAGGGCGGCCCCGCTTCCCAGGCGCAGCCGGCGGGAGAGAGGGGAGCACGACAGGAAAACGGCAGAGCGGCTGTGCGGCGGGCAGGGCTGTCCTGCTCCAACCACGAGCCAGGCGGGGAAGGGGAAGAACCGCGGGCTTCCTGGGGCCAAGCAGCTGGGATTATTAGGGAGAGGACCATTCTGCGGGGAGAGGCTGGCGGAGCCGCCGCGGGAAGCGGCCAGCCCAAGCTTGGCCCTCCCTTCCCTTGGTATCGCAGGGACACTGCCTGCTTCTGGCCGTAGCTCTCAGCTTGCGGTGAGGGTCTTGAATATACCCCCGCCGGGACTGGCCCAGGGGAGGAGAGAGCCTTCCCCTTCCCGGTCTGCGCTGAGATGCCGCGCTCACTGCTTGCGGCTGCCGCCGGAGGATGCTCTCGGCCGCTCCTCTACTGCCGCGAAGCACATGGCAATGTTTTGGTTGATCGGTTTGGTTTGTTTTGATGTTGTTTGTTTGCGGTTGTTTTTTATCCCCCGAGCAAAATGTGCCGCAGCTGGCTGCCTCCGAAGCAACCGCAATGTCTCCGGAGAAACTTTCAAGCGGCTTTAAAAAAACAAACCAAAACAAACAAACAAACAAAAAAACACCAAAAAAACAAACCAACAAACAAACAAAAAAAACCAAAAAAACAAACAAAAAACAAACCCACACTACTTCGCAGACTGCTTAAACTCCCTGTGCCGCTGCGTAAGCAGTGAACTCAGCGACAGTCGCACAGCACCAAGCCTTTCCTCGGTGGGAAACCCTCGGTCAAAGGCATTTTTTTTTAATCCCCATATAGTGAGTGGTGCAGCTGAGGTTTAACCTCATCACCTCCCTGCGCTGTAACGAAGGGAAGCCCGGTGAAATGGAAGGTCCTAACACAGCAGGAGAGTTGTTAGACACACGAAACGCAGACGGGGGTGTACCTTGCAAGGTTACAAAACACGGTCGCTTTTCCCCCCAAGAAAATCCACTTGATGGTTTCGTAGTCCAGGAAGCGACGAGCTCAAAGCCCCTTCGTCCGTTCGGGGAGTCGCGTTCAGCCTCCATACTCTCACTGCCAGATCGAGCTCTCAGCCCCTCGCCGTCTCGTAAATCCTAGAAAACCCGCCAACACGGCGTTTTTCTGCATAGGGTGTTTTATTTTTACCGATGCTACTCGGACAGACACTATGGTTTACAGCGACCACAAGCAACGACCTGCAAACCCGAAGTCTACCCAGAATGATGGAGGGGAGGGAGGGAGGGCGGGAGGGAGGCGGGATCGCCGGCGCCCGGCAGCGGAGCCCCGGCGAGGCCGAGGCGAGGGCAGCCGCGGAGCCCTCCCGGGCCGGGCGTCCCCCCGCCATACTCGATGGAGCCCAGCCCAGCTCTGCCTTGCTCTACCTTTCCCTGCCCTGCACCGTGGGGTTTGTCCGACGGGCGGAGGCGCGAGTGACTTGGGAGCACTAACGAGTAGGGATCCCGGAGCCCCTTGCCCTTCTGCCGGCGTCGTAGAGCGGGATGGGCGGGGGACACACTGCGGCGGGGGCCAGGAAGATGGAGCAAGTGACAGGTCTCCCGCTGCCCCGTCCCGGAGCGGCAGGCTTCACTGCCTGCAAAATTTGCACTTGATAATTTTCTTAAAAGCACTTTGGAAGTCCTTGTTGAAGTAGGCATAAATGATGGGGTTGAGGAGGGAGTTGGAGTAGCCCAGCCAGCTGATGACTGCCCCCAGCCACTTGGGCATGTAGCACTTACTGTCACAAAAGGGCAGGACCAGCGCGACGATGAAGAACGGCAGCCAGCAGAGGATGAAGGTGCCCATAATGATGCCCAGGGTCTTGACAGTCTTCCTTTCCCGGGATAGAGCCATCCTCCGCTTGGCCTCCGTGTTCTTCTCGTTGCGCCTCTCGATGGAGGGGGGAGGCGGGGAGCCGCACGCCTCGCTGGGTAGCGGCAGGTGAGTCTTGGAGGAGCTGTTGCAGCGCTGGACTTCGATGATCTCCAGGGCGGCCCCCTCCTCGCCCTGCCGCACAGCGCCGTTAACACAAGCACCGGGCTTGGGCTCCACAGTCCGCCGCCAGCCCTTGCCAGGCTCCCCGTTGCTTTTCTTCTGCAGGGCGGCCGGGGAGAGAGTGAGGCAGGTGTCCGCGATTTTCTTCTTCTCCACTTTCTTGACGGTCTTGCGGATCCTGAAGCGGGCCGCCTTGAAGATACGGCCGTAAAGCACTAGCATGAGAAGAAGCGGGATGTAGAAGGCGCCGAAAGTGGAGTAGATGGTGTACCCGTGGTCCTTGCTGATGGTGCAGGCGTCGGGGTCCGAGCGGTCCTCGGGCGTCCTCCAGCCCAGCATCGGCGGGATAGATATCAAGAAGCCGATGACCCAGGTCAGGCTGATAAGCACGGCGGCCCGCCGGGGAGTCCGCTTGTTAACATAGTCGATGGGGTCCGTGATGGCCCAGTACCTGTCCAAGGCGATGGCACACAGGTGAAGGATGGAAGAGGTGCAGCACAGCACGTCTAGAGAGATGAATATGTCGCAGGTGACTTGCCCCAGCGTCCACTTGTTCAGCACCTGGTAGAGGGCCGCCATGGGCAGCACCAGCACGGACACCATGAGGTCGGTGACGGCCAGAGAGCCGATGAGATAGTTGGCCACAGTTTGCAGGGACCGCTCCAGGGCGATTGCCGCGATCACGCAAGCGTTGCCGCTCACGGCACACAGGATGAGAGTGCCCAGGAGCAAGGAGGTGAGCAGCTGGTAGCCCAGGGTCATCTCGGCGAGGCCAGGGCCGCCTGCCCCCTCGGGGGAGCGTTCTGGAGAGGCAGTGTTGTTGGCCACATCCATGCCGGGCGGGGGGGTCGCTTCAGGAGACGGGCATGGGAAGAGGCGCCGGTCACTTGTGCGTTCCCCTGGCAGGAGGCATCGCCGCCCCGTGTGCTTTGGCCACACCGGGCACCCCTCCGCCTCCGCCACCCCTCCCTCCTCTATATAGCGCGGCGGGAGGCGGTCGAGGATCGGAGGACGGCGGCTGGCGGAGCCGCCCCGCGCCCGCCCATCCCCGCCGCCTCTGCCCAGCGCGCAGCCCCGGGCGGCGGCAGCGGCTCTCTTCGCCGGGCTGCGGCCCCTCGCTGCGCTGCTCTCTCGCGCCGCTCCTTCCTGCTCTGCCTCTCCGCTCTCCCCTCACTTTCTCCCTCCCTTCCTCCTTCCCCTCCCCTTCCGTCCCCCCTCCATCCCGCCCTTCCACGGGGGGTGAGAGGGGGGGTGTTTGGCTGGGTAGCCTTAGTCCCCCGGTGACGCCCGTCACTCTCCACCGTCCCCTCGCCGCCGGGCGAACACCGCAGAGATACCCACCACGACTACCTCCCGCTCTCCAAATCTCCTCCCCCGCAGCTCCTCCCTAAGCTTCCCCTGGAAACCGGCGCCGGGGCTTGTACGGAGCCTGCAAGGCGGGGAGGGCTCTCTGTCTGTGGCCAGGGAGTGCCGGCTAGGGTGGGGGGTACCGTACACCCCAGGACCGCCAGCGGAGCGGGAGTGCAGGGGCGGCTGGCTCCGGGGGGGTTTATCGCCACCTGCAGGCGGCGGCGACCGGAGGGGGCGGCGGGGGGGCGGGCTGGGGGGCGGAATGGGCTCGACCGGGCGCCCCGGGCCGCGGGGCCGCAGGGCTTTCTGAGGACCTGCACCCTCACCCTCAGTCCCGGCTGCCGCTCCGGCAGCAGCGGGCACGGCGCTGCCGTGGTTGCCGGGGAGCAGCACCGGCCGTCGTGCTGCGTGTGCAGGGAGAGGGGGGATTATCGGCAGCAGCGGTCTCATGGGTGTCTCCAGAGGGATCGCTGTACCGCGAAGTGCCAGGCAGGGCTCCCGCTCAGTCATTTACGAGTGCTGGAGAGATGAAAGTCCCATTCGTGATGATTCAGGCCTCGTCCCAAGCTCCTGACGCGGGAGGGGCGGGCGCTGCCGTCGGGGGCTGCGCGCCAGTGCGCGCTCCCGGTCGCTCAGTTGCCCCCCGCAATACAACACGGCCCGCCAGCCCTCCCGAGACGAGAATTACAGTGCAAGACACTGTTGAAACCACCTTCCTCTAAAGATAACAATAACAGCAAAAAGAGCGGGGTGTGTGTGGGGGGGGGGGGGGGGAATGTGCAAGCCTTACGATTCTTCCCGATAAAAAGGAAAGGCTGAGTCTGAAAGTGAAATCAGAAAAATATGTCTGGGAATAATATTGGGGGAAAAAAAACTGGAAGAATGACACATCATAAGCAAATCAGTTAATATCCAGTTAATAGAACAAAGAATCGCAAACCCGAGAAACATCTGTTATTAAAAGAAAAAAAAAAAAAAAGGAAAAAAACCCAGAAACCCAAAACAAAAACAAAAACACCAAAAAACAGACGTTACTGACAAGCTTAAGGCTCGCTGTCCATGAAAGCTAAAAGAAAGTTCTCCGACATAACTTATGTGCCAGACCTTCTACTGTCTTCCAACTCACTATTTTTAAAGGTGTGAGATTTTCACACTGCTTTGTAATTGTGCCATGCAAGCTCAGAAAACGCAGAAAGCCAAATCAGTAATTGTTTAACAGGAAGATTTGCCAGATCCTAACTTAATCAAACTTGAGGATTACAGAGCCTGGCTTGCACCGCTCAGGTTTCCTCATCTTCTGTCAGTCAGCACTTAAAAATAAGGCTGAGTTTCCAAATTCAGAACTGTTGTGCAGATTTCGGCCAGTTTCTCTTTCGAGGGGACCAGCCTACATTTTTCCACCTCTAGTCTTGCGATCTTTACTATAAATTATCAAGGCGCAGAGATGCCTTGGGTAAGCGGAGTAGAGCTGCACCCCCGCATGCCCATTGTGTTAGCCGATCTACTAATGCCTACCTGCTCTGTGCCCTGTTCAATGAAGACCTACAGCTTTGAGACACAGATAAAGCAAAGAGCAATCTATCTTTAAGTATGCTTTGCTCCTTCACTCCCCAAACCTGTTTCCTTTTTAATGCCTCCTCAACAGCAGGGCACAGTTGGTTTGTAAGCAGCTGCCTATTTAAAGACCTTTTTCCTTCAGTGAATTCAGTTTGTTTAGAGCCAGCCTGGTGGAATGGAGAAAGTGCAAGTCTGGGAGGCAGGAAAATCTCCTGCTTTCTTGTATCGAGGTGGGCAAGACATTAGCCTAATTAGATTAGCCTGAAATTAGCCTTTCAAAGCCACAGAGAATGCGAGGTTTAGGAGTTCACGAGGGTCTCTTGAGGAACTGTTTCCAGAGATGTTTTGCTCTGACACAGCCAATGAAATTCAATCCGAGATACTTAGAACCGAAAAATTTCAGTGGGGAAAAGTCGACAGCGTCTTTTTTCAGTTGAAATCTTTTAAACCGGCTTTACTTTTTTAATTTATTTTTTTTGTTCACAGACCACACGTCATTTTACTCTGAATTAAACGGAGAAACAATTTAGACAACTATGGAGGAAGGAGGAGAGTAGGAGGTGGAAGATACAGAAGAAGGGAAAACTCACTCTTCTGATGTGATAGTTTATTTAATCCTACTAAGCACTTAAACAGCAAAATGCTGGTTAATCTTTCAATCAACTAAATGATGTGCTAATATTTTGAGATAACCTAGGTGGAGCACCTAAGGAAAATCTTTACGGAAAGCAATAGCCTCATAAAGTCCAAGCTGGCTTGACAGTAAATGAAACCTTAACAATACACAAGCTTAGAAAGTCAAAATATTAATGTTACTCAGTTATGACACAACTGTAGCAAACAAGAGGTTTGTAAGTGTGAAAAGATAAAGAACTAGTTTCTGTGGCAGAAGATACTTTTCTGAAGTGTAGAATTTCATTCTACACATTTAAAAAAAGTGGAGAGTTGCATATTCTTAGTGCTCTGAAATGCTTCAGTTTGGTTGCATTATTTTTGCTCACTTGGTCACACATTATACTGTAGTTTGAAAAGGGTTTGGATCTTGGTTTTTTTGTAATATTCACCAATATGAGATACAGCATTTGTGCTGTATATTCCAGTAATGGTTTCAAAATGAATGGTCTTCATAAGAGGGAAATTAACAATTTCACTGAAATGGATCCAGTATGTGCAGTTTTCTGTGAGAGAAGTTCCAAAGAGGTGGAAGGAAAGATATGCCAGAAGACGACCTACCAATTGCAACCTTCTTGAATTTCCTCATTAAACATCTTAGAAATACAGCCAAAAGGAAATTAACACTACTCCACACTGTTTGAAACCTCTCAAAGAACAGCTACATTGAAAAAGAAAAAGCAAACAAGATTTTCATGACTGAAGGGACTGTGCCATTGAAACTCATCCCTTTCACACAAACACATGTATTTCACTATGAGATCCACTTCAGGATACCTGCTTCTACCTTTCATAAAGCCCAAAATGTTTCACAGTACTTCAACAACTTTAAGCTTTGTACTCTAAAAAGCCAAAAGACATAACAAGGAAAAGTGTAAGGCCATTGCTCGTGTAGAAGCTGTGTAACTCTCACCCATACTGTTCTGCATCAAAATCAGTTCCAATTTGTCCATCTGTTTAGTCCTGACTTTGTGGACAAGAGGAACAAGCCAGGAACCCAAGTGACTTTCAGTACCAGTAGCAGAACTGTTCCCTGAGTCCTATCTCTAGCTATGGCCAGTTTGTGAAGTCCCACACATCCAACTCCTATATAGAGAGAGGAGAAAAAAATTCCTCTTGAATCCTAAAATTAGTCTGCTCAGAATCAATACACTACAAATTTAGTGCAACAACACAATAAGGAAGCCTAAATTTCCAACTTCTGGATCAACAAGATGCCATCTCAGTACTTTTTCTCTTTTGGAGCATGAAGGTGGGCTGGCTAGTTCTTCAAGCAGTCCTGCCCAGCCAGCTCAGAGCTGTGGACCACTAGGAGCTGTGCAGTGCTGAGTCATTCCAGTAGCTCTGCAAGAAGTAGTTTCAGTCTGACAGAGTAACAGCATCAGCACAGCGCTCAGCTTCAGGGCTGAACTAGGTCCTGCAAAGCACTGAGATGTCACTCAGCCTGCTCCTTATCATTCCCAGTTTGGCAAACGCAGAAAAGTGACACCCAAGGACAGGCCTGGAAAGATCTGCAACTATGGTGCCAGACATACCAGAACAGCAGTCCTGCTTCATAGCCTTAACAGGTCTGGGAATTGGTACATCTAGGTTCACATGCTGCTAATCAAGCTTTTGGTGCCTCTGCGCTGATCTCAGTCAGATTTTCTATTCCCTCTTAATTACCTTGTTAGAACCAGGTCACTAACCTGTGCCCGATAACTGAGAGGAATAACCTGGAAGATGCAGGAATAACCAACATCTCAGAATGCCAGAGTGCCTGCTTAGTATGTTTCCCATGTTGTTAACCATGTTTTCTGTTGCCTGAAATATCCTAGTTGCCACTATCATTGTAGGCAATGGTGAACTGACTGCAAGTTCCACTGTCCTATTCCAATTCCATTCGGCTGCCTTCCCACAACTCACAATGTTAATAAATTTTAGTAAGGCCAAAACCAAATTACTTAGATACACAAATATTTATTTCCTCCTCCTGCCTTCCTCTGCCAAGATCTTACAGTAGTAACTAAAATAATAGCGTAATCCAGCATAAACCACCCCAGTCTTTGAAGTAATACAAGAGTAGGTAAACATTTAATCCAAATGAGTGTTATGTATATTCAAGCAGGATCACTGAAGTGAAACTGCTACTGGTGATGCCTGTTATCAAAATCATGGGGCAGCTTTTATGTAAGTCGCGGATTAATTTTGAAAGATGTTCCTTTGAATGTTATTCTTCTGCGAAGGAAAGAGAATATTTGCTCAAACATAAATTTCCAGTTTATAGGAACTTCTCCTATTTTGACAGTCTGGGAAATTTGATTTTAGGTTGAATTTTCTGTCTTGTGTTTTCTGTGGAAACAAAGCAACGTTCCAGCGATGCTGTGGTTTTCAACAGCACATCTCCTGGGTCAGAGACAGGGAAGAGCAATACACAGGGCTGGTGCATTAGGAACTGAACTCTGAGAAGAAAGATTTTGCAGCTGTTTAAGAATGACCTGTATGGTGCAATGCAGGCTACACAATTTCTTAAAAACCGTAATATTGTATTTGTAAGGTAATTAAAAAGACTAGCTCACAAGTAATTTTTTCTCAACCTAAGTCTGAAAAATATATCATCTTTCTGACATCCATCATACAATTCTAAAATTGCTGACTAGCACGGAGCAGCTTCTTGGTTATATTTGACTTCTTCTTGTAGTTAATTAAGATTATTCTATCTATTTACTTAACATTCACATAATCTATAGCAAAATACATGACTGGCTTCAAACATTTTCATAGAATCATAGAATCATAGGGGTTGGAAGGGACCTCGAAAGATCATCTAGTCCAACCCCCCTGCCAGAGCAGGGTCACCTAGAGTACATCACACAGGAAGGCATCCAGGCGGGTTTTGAATGTCTCCAGCGAAGGAGACTCCACAACCTCTCTGGGCAGCCTGTTCCAGTGCTCTGTCACTCTTACAGTAAAAAAATTTTTCCTGATATTCATCTTAAACCTCCTATGCTCCAACTTGTATCCATTACCCCTTGTCCTATCACTGGTCTTCACTGAAAAAAGCTTAACTCCATCGTCTTGACACTCACCCTTTACATATTTGTAAACATTGATGAGGTCCCCCCTCAGTCTCCTTTTCTCCAAACTAAAGAGACCCAGCTCCCTCAGCCTTTCCTCATAAGGGAGATGTTCCACTCCCTTAATCATCCTTGTGGCTCTGCGCTGGACTCTTTCAAGCACTTCCCTGTCCTTCTTGAACTGAGGGGCCCAGAACTGGACACAATATTCCAGATGTGGCCTCACCAATGCAGAATAGAGGGGGAGGAGAACCTCTCTTGACCTACTAACCACACCCTTTCTAATACACCCCAGGATGCCATTGGCCTTCTTAGCCACAAGGGCACACTGCTGACTCATGGTCATCCTCCTGTCTACCATGACCCCCAGGTCCCTTTCACCTACACTGCTCTCCAGCAGGTCAGCCCCCAACCTGTACTGGTACATGGGGTTTCTCTTCCCCAAATGCAAAACTCTACACTTGCTCTTGTTAAACTTCATCAGGTTTTTCCCCGCCCAAGTCTCCAGCCTGTCTAAGTCTCTCTGAATGGCAGCACAGCCTTCTGGTGTGTCAGCCACTCCTCCCAGCTTGGTGTCATCAGCAAACTTGCTGAGGGTACATTCTGTGCCCTCATCCAGGTCGTTGATGAAGATATTGAACAACACCGGTCCCAGTACCGACCCCTGAGGGACTCCACTAGTCACAGGCCTCCAACTAGATTCTGCCCCATTGACTACAACTCTCTGACTTCTTCCTTTCAACCAGTTCTTGATCCACCTCACTGCCTGATCATCAAACCCATACTTGATCAACAATACATACCAGATCCCAGTAGTATTTTAGATATTAAGCCATTTTTTTTCCAGCTATTAAACAATATTTCCATGACTGTTTAAACTAGGACTGCCAATATATTTCAAGCTTTGAAAGCATTATTATTTTTCACTTATTAGTTACTATGGGTATGTTTTAGTGGACACAACAAAGCTTTTTTGTTTTGTTCTCCCTGTGTCTCCTCTCTCCCCCAAAAATAGACTAGCTTCTAGATAAGAAGGAACTTTATACAGTGAGCATTAAAATGCTTTCAGATGCATTACAGATTAAGGAGACTTATACTTAAAAGTTTTTTTATTGCAAGGGCCACTCTTATTGTCATGGTTTGACTCAGGATCAGCAATTAAACCAGTGAAAAAATGCTCTTGATCCTCTCCCTCTCCCACCCAGGTAGGGAAGGAGAGAGCGTATAAGGAGAGAGACTTTCCAGATTGAAAACTAAACTAGACAGCTAAGGAGAGTGCTGTGGGAGTTGCTGGGGGTGGGAGAGGTGATAGAGGTTTGCACAATTAGAGAAAATAGAGCTGAGAAAGATGATATTTATGACTGCAATAGACTGTGTCTGCAATATCATTCAAGTTAATAATCTATCTGACTTTCGAACATGCAACGGCATCACAGGAAAAAAAAATAATTACCCATTCTATCACTTACACAGATCAAAGCTTTGATGTTCAGTTTAGGGATTCATATTTTAATTTGTGGCTTAATGCTTCTCTGTGGGGACTTCAATCTTATCATTCACAAAATGACAGGTAAGTACGTAAGATTCAAAAAGGGAAAAAGGCCCTTCCTTCAGTTCTGTCACCAGAAATCCTGCCTTTTAAGTCTTGGGGTTCAGGACACTGTGTCTGGCTTTTCCCAGTGCTTAAGTGCATTTTTTCCTATTAATCTACAAAAAAGTCAAGTCAGTTGGACTGCAATTACTGAAGTCCAAGGGGCTTTTTCAGGTTAACTCAAAGGGAGATTTGGTCTCAACAGTTTTATTCTGAAGTCCATGTAGTCTAAGTGCAATTTGCAGCTGGGAGAAGCTCCACTCATTGAGACAAGTGATGTATCTTTAACAGTCAGTGACCACTGACGGGAGTTTCAGAGGAAGGCATAAACCCCCACTGGGCAGTTATGTATAATATGCCTATTGGTGAAATTACCACAAGTTTTTTCAGTCCCACACAGTTAATGATTAATGTTCAAAAACAAGTGAGAATCTATTAACATCTCTTTACATACAATTTTACCCTAATGTAATTAAAGTCATAAAAATTTCAAAAAGAGAGCTTATTTTGCTCTTGGTCCTTATTTCAGATTCAGCAATGAGTTGAATAGTTTAATTATATGTTGTTTAAAGGTTCATAGATGGGTTTTTACATTTTTATTAGCGAGTCTTCCACTTGTGTATTAAGAAAAGCCTGAAAGACCTTCTATATCCTTCTTTGTCTATATTTTATACATCTTCCTAATTAGTTTCTGTCTGAACAGAATTACTCCAGTCTCTTCACATCATAGGGAAGTTTTTCCAGCTGTTTAAGCTCTTCTCAAAACTAAAGTGCCTGTTGTGCCTCTTGGAAGCATTGTCCCAGGAGAACAGAACCAGTAAGGTTCTTCTTTCTGAGAAGACTCACTTTAGAAAATGTGAAAATTTCACCTGAGAAAATAGTTTATTGCTTCTACTCCAATTTTTCAGATAATTATTAGTAATTAGTTCTATAAACAGCTCATCTCTCTCCTTGAACTACCTTACTCAATGCATACATGGTTTGGAGCAAACTCCTACTTCTGAGTAATATTCAGTTTCTGTTGCATCCATCTTTTTGATGACCAGATAAAGAAATACATTTCAAACCCTTTTCAAGAAGTAGTAGCATTGGCCATAATATTAATCCTGAGTGCAGATAGAAATCGGTAATCATATTTAAATTAAAAAGACTAAAGAAAATACCTGGATTAAGAACAGTGGAATTTGTCTAGAATAAATGGCATTATTAAGACATGTGGGTTTGATTTCCCAGCTACTGTAAATCAGGATAGTTAAACCAAAATATAATTGTCAATGGCCACAAATTATAACAGAAACTGAGAAAATAGTAAAATTCAAAGAAGTCTATGACAGCTAAAATAAATAACCTGTCACATAAGAATAAACAAAATTACAACACTGGTTTTCATTGCACTTAGTCACTGAATGTAGGGTAAGTATCTTGGCTGGTATAAATAATACACCAATATTCTGTGTTTCTAAGATAGCTTAATGGGGAGAAAAAGGCAGGCTAAGATATTTGCTGTCAAAAGAAAATTGTTTCTTTGTTACTCTGTACCACTGTAATGGTTGCATTTTTTCACCCAATAAAGTATGTCTTGCCTTTCTTATATATAATGATACACACATGAAGGTGATATAATCAGAAGCAAGAAACCAGATGAGACAGTGTCATTCTTTTAAAATGCAGAGAATAAAGAAATGCACACATTCAACACCACGAAAATAGCCACAAACTGTTCTATGTGACAGTGCTGGAATTGTCTCCACTGCATGAAGGCTGTAACCCTGCACCCACTGGTCTTCTCCACAGAATCACCACTGTTAGGGTTATGTTGCTGACTTAGCATACCTGCCAGTTTTTGCTTTAATTATTATGTCATTCTGATCAGCCTTTAACAAATGTTCTGTCTATAATAGTTGTTACCTGTATAGCACCTTAATTTGCCTGAAGTATCAGTATATCTGATTTTAATGGAAGTTCTGCAATCATAAGAGCTACAGGTTTACCAAGTCTATATGGGTATCTTCACAATACCATTTTCCTTTAGGACTACATGAAAAAAACAAACAACAAAAAAAAGTATTTTCTTCTCTTCACAACTCGAAGTCCTTTCAGCCAGAAGGAGGTGAGGATACAGGCTTTGCAATGGATTTTAAGCAGGTATGTAGTGCTCAGCAAACATATAGAATCATAGAATGTATGGAAGAGACCTTTAAAGGTCATCTAATCCATATATGTCTGTTTGCACAGGCATGTTCTACTAACATATATGGGCAATCCAGCTACCCCACAAATACTCAGAATACAGGGAGAAGCAATGGATGAAGCTCTGGCAATGTTAAAAGCAATATTTTTTATTATTTTTTTTTTCCTTTGATTGTTTTCAGTGAGGACAAGATTTCTTTCAAAGAGTTCTTTTCATGTTTATAATCTGTTGGAATAGATTCTCTTTTATTTTCCCAGAACATCAAAATGTCATATTAAAAAACACTTATTAAAAATAAATATTAATGACTAATATTAACATCAAATAACACATTTGACTATGCTAAAAGATGAGGCATAATAGTCACCCTAATCTGAATAATAATGCTTCTATTAATGCATTGTTGATGCTAGCTAATTGTACATATGGTAGAACAGTATCAAGTAAAGCATAGAGCCAGTATTTGTCTCTCTAACTGTCTCTTGATTAAATGTATTTTAATTTCTGTAAATAAATCAAGATGCACTAGTCTGCAGAAAGAATGATTCAGTGGCTTGGTGGGTATAGCCATAAAGTGGTTGCAGATCCCTATCCCTATGACGAGTTAATTGTTTATACAAAGGGCACAGCTGCGGATTATCTCCGCCACGACATGAAAAGTGCCTTACTTCAGCTCAGTCAATAGCCTCACAGCCAGGATGTCTTCAGAGAAGACCTAAGTTCAATCAGTTTGGAGGACTTCAATCTACATGTTCAAGACCTTAGGGGTATATCCTAATGATCCAGGTGTCAATTATTATAAGATATTTATCAGTTTCAGGCCTTTTCTGAGGAAAAGTAGTTTCACCTGAATATTACTGACCTTCCCATAGATATTAGTCTTGAATTCATACATCTGCCCTGAAACAAAATTATTCTTGGCGTATTTTTCCTTCAGTGTCACATTCTCTAGTCTTGGTGTCTGGGAGAGATTACTGAAAGCTGGAATTAGACTGTAATGGAAATTATATTTTGACCTTAACAGGTTTTAGCCTAACAGCAAAGCAGGTAGAGATGTAAGATTTTCCAAGCTAAAAAAATAAGTAGTTGACACAGATAAATGCTATGCATACTAGCTATGGTTAGTGACTGTTTTCTCAACAGTCATAGATTTCCCACATCTTCATGGCAGTTTATTTGGCTATCAAGCAGTATAATATCTTTCAAGGCTAGACTGTTAGTTGCTGAACTGAGACTGGAGATCTCTTTTCAGGCTGTGGATTAGTAAACAATTTGCATTTTTGCACCAGAAGGGAGTTTTCTCAACAAACTAGAATAATCAAGGCTACACAGGTACTTCCTTCCTGGCAGCCTCAGATTTGGTTTTGCATTCGGTAATTCAACATCTCTCTCTGAATTTTTCACAGTAACAGCCTGGTTGCAAAGATTGAGCTCTTGTTTTCACATTCATTATTTTAGGCTGTTAAACCCTGAGCTGTGCAACAGACCAGAAGCTTTGGATATCTGCAGGCTAGAGATTCTTCTTTCACAACAGGCTCCTTAATTTGACCAAATGGCTAATACTCCTTCAGTGCAGGTATGTGATCATATCTCTTTATCTGTGCACTGTACCTGAAAATGTATTTTTCAAAAACATCAAGCTGCAGCCTATAGCTTGTCATAAAAACTCTGTCCTAAAAATTAATTCCTAGGATCACAGTCTCTGTCAAATCTCTAGAGGCTTTCAGTCTTGAAGGGCCTAACAGCGACTAGGTGTTTGCCTCTTCCCATGCAGCAGCTTTAGCCCACTATAATTCAATGCACTTCTCATAGATTACAACAAGGCAACGAAAATCAAGCTCACAGCATGCTGCAGAGATCTTAAGATATTTTTGTACATGATTCAGCAGTTAAGATCGACTTTCCATTTGCATTAATTCCCCACTTTTCCCAATTAAAAAATGGCAGGACAATGACCTGGCACTGGAACTAATAAAAAATAATTCTATTAAAACCACAGTGGTTTAAAATTGAAATAAGCAAAAGCAACACCAGCTATATGATCATCTACATACTACTCTGCCATCCATCTAGGATTCTATTTTAGAGCAGTCACCACAAATCTTTTTGATTGCTTACCCCTGATGTCCATTTATTTATTTATTTATTTAGTATATATGTATATTACTGTACTAGTATATTATGCATATTATAAAATGCACACAGAAGTAGAAATTTTAAAAGAATAATATGAAGATGAAATAAAGACATTTTACATTATTATTTTATTTCTTGATGGTACCAAAAATATTTTCTTCGCACACCCCAAAGGATTGTCCTGTGCATCCCCTAGGGTGCACACACCCCACTTTGAAGACTACTCTCCGAGACTTAAGTTTCTGTTGCTGCTGTTTCTTTTCCTAAGTGAAGACCATCCCCATGTAATTTACAAGTCTCTATCAATGACAATGGTTTTCTGCTTTGATGATTTAACTGGCGGAAGGCATTTAGCAGTTCAAAATGTACAACAATAATGTATCAAGCCCTGCCAGTTCTGCCATGATAGTTTCTATAGCTAAGACTAAACATCTTATTTGTTGAGCAGGACCACAAATTTGAGGGGTTTTTTTGTGCAAACACCTCATATGACAAAGAATTGGTAACATACAATTGCATATGAGAATGTAGATGCTACTGTTTTGAACATTTGACACAAAATATTATCTGGAAAAGTCAGAGGAAGGACATAAAAAAGGACTTAGAAGCATGAAAAGAAATCTCATAGATAAGAGTATGAAACTTGTGAATAAAATCCTGGCTCCCCCATCCACTTTAACTAGGTGAAAATTCTGCACCAAATAAAAATGTGAGCAGCTGTCCTAATCAGAGCCAGACACGAACACTGTAAGATCAGTCTATGTCTTTAGAAAGATAAAATACATTTTATTTGCTGGAAGGGGATTGGGTTGGTGGAATGTGTTAGGTAACAAGCTGGAAGAAAAAACTCAGTCTTTTGAAATTAAATTAAAATGTGCTTATATTTCTTTTAGCTGGCAATCAGACACTGCCAGCCTGATTAATTTTTGAATATAACTCAGCTGCAAAACGACAATCCAGATGTTAAGAATTCCATTCAGAAGTCAATTAATAGCTATGGAAAACAGTAAAGCTGTATCAGTTCTCATCAAAAAGGGATAACCTAGATTAAAGTGGACTGGTATGTGTTCTGCTTTTGCCAAGTCTTTTTGTAAAGATTTTAAAGCCAAAAATTACAATAGCAAGGCAAGTCCTCTAGCGATTTCAGATACCTCAGTGGCACTATTTGTGTGCTTAGAGATAACTCCAGATTAGACAAAAGACTGGAAAAAAAAACGGTAGAAACTAGCAGGCATTTGTACTCTTCTGTGCTGCTGAATGAAATCACATAGCTGCATGCATGCTTCAGGACACAGGTCAGTATTCTTTACTCATTTTACTTATTCTTTAGTGGTGTTTCTGTCTCAGGTCAACTCATCAACTCCTTAAATGGTGATATGGACCCAAGAGGGAATTACTACGGCACACAATAATACCCTTTAAATATATGTGTATAAGCAGAGCCAGCATGTGGTGTTCTTCCAGACAAGTATCTCTAAAGTTTTCATTCTTCCACCTGTGATTAGGAATCAGATAATAGGTAAAATGCAAGAAGACTGAGTGTATCTAATACATAATCCTCAACAGTTTGAGGATGAAACCACTCAATTTTGAGTCCAGCCAATAGCATTTTATAAGCTTCCTGTAGACCTTGCTGGCTTTTAGTCATCACTCAAGTTCAGGATGGCAATTCTAAGAATAAAACAGATCTCAGCTGCTGTCTGGGCTGCAGTGAGGTGAAAACAAATGCTAGAAATGCTGCCAATACTCTCACATGCACCTGAAAATACTGAAAGGAGTTGAAATTAATATACAAAATTTCACACACTGCTTCAGTTTTAACCAAGTAACTGGGAAACACATTGCAATATCTCTAAAAATCAAATTAGCTCAGTTTCTATCTAATTCTCCAGAGACTTTTTGCTTATTTGGGACCTGGGTCGGATTTTTGTGGTGATGAAGTAACGAATACATTTGGATGTAATGAATATGAGAAGAGGGGAATATAGCTTAGTTAGTATTTATAGAGGAATCTAACCAATTGATTACAGACTTCAGGAAGTTAATTGTGCAAAGACAATAGAAAGAACAAGAACAGTTTTCTTATTGTACAAGAAAAAAATCATCAGCAGTTGAATGAAATAAGTCTGTCATGGCTGAGTCCAGCTGCTAAAAGTCTTAGTTTAGCTAGGAACCTGCCAAATATTCCTAATACATACAGGGTGGAAATGCTGAAATAAAACCCCACAAAGTAATAAAACTGGAAGAGGGGACATTTAGATCAGACATTAAGAGGGAATTCTTCATTGTGACAGTGAAGCTGTGGAGGCCCCATCACTGGAAGTGCCAGATTGGGCTTTGAGCAACCTGATCTAGTGGGAGGTGTCCTTGCCCAAGGCAGGGGTGTTGGACTAGATAATCTTTAAGGTCTCTTCCAACCCAAGCCATTCTGTGATTCTGTTATTGCAATATGAATCTCTTATGCAAATAAGTCTTAGTAGCATAACAGAATGAACTTGGGGAGAAATTTGTCACTAAATTATTGGCAGCTTAACTTTTAATACCATGCTCAAGGTTTTATCTTATATGTACATAGAGAAGTAAAGAAGTACAACAAAAATTATTGGCTGGAATTAATATAACTCATCCTCAAATAAAGTGATAGTTGAAGATTAATCCTTTCTTAAAAGAGAAATGATGGAATTACTCTATCGAGGTTATAATGGTCATAGGGTATATATGTAAGTATTTGAGCTTACAAGGAAAAAACAAAAAACATAGTAGTTTCACAATCTCTCTTCCAGGATCTCTGCTCATTCTTACTGCTTTTCTCATTCCCGTAGGCATAAGGGTCAAACACTGTAGGGTCCTGCTATGTGGAGGGACCAAGGGACGGCAAACTCATGTTTCTTTACTTTCCAGGATCTTCTTCCCTCAGCAAGCCAGACTGGCTTTGATAAATGACCAGAATTTGGGCAGAAATATGTCTCATCAATTTTTAGCTACACATATCAACTATTTGTTAGTTTGTGATGTAGAGTCACACTTGATATAAAGTAAAACATATTTATGTAGATGCTTCATATTTATGAGCTGGGAATTTCATGGATATCAGGGGGAAAATTAGGGTAACACCAAGTATATTTGCAAATGTTTCCTAAAAGAAAGTAGATATTTTAATATATTTAATTACTGCTTCAGTTATTATTTTCTATTAATAATTTAAAGAGTTTGAGGAGCATCAGCCATTGACAGCACCCAGTACTGCAGTGACACAAAGACAGAGGCAGGCAGCTCACACCGTCTGTTCTACTCAATAAAATGGGAACGCTCTTGGCCACTGAAGCAAAATGTGTGGAAAGGCCCACAGCTATTCTAACAAACTCTTAGGACCCAGAGGATGTAATATGCCTTTTTAGTAATGGTCTCAGAGAAGGAATAGATTGGAAATAGCAAGTGACCAGAGCTGAGGCACCCCAGGAAGAGCCCGTGCAGTACATGGGAAGATATTCTGGTAAAGCCATAAACTGTAGTGGTAGATGTAATTGCAGAATTCAGATGTACTGTTGTGCCTCTGATCTGATGTCTGATTTCACATGCACACATGTATATGCAAATCTGAACAACTGCACACTTCAAGAATCATCTGTCATAAATTATCCTAGCTGTAGAAGAGGAAGGATTGCTCCTTTATCTAAATAGATAAAAATTCTATATAATTCTACATTTTGTTGATCTACTTTGCTTCCACACCCAGATTTTTTTCAGTTCATTTTGACTTTGGCACCCAACTAGACGGAAGTTACAAGCCTTTGGCATAGGATCGCTGAAATGGAATATTGCTGAAATTAGCAATACCCATATGTCATGGTTTGGGCCCAACACAACAACAAAGGAACAGCCCCATGGCCTCTCACTCAACTCCCACATACACACTCTGGGATGAGGACAAAGCTCATGGGTCGAGACAAAGGACAAGGAGGGTTTTTCACTGGTTAAGGTCCTAGGCAAAACAGACTCAACTTGGGGAAAAATAATTTAATTTCACACTAATCAAACACACACAGGACACAGACAACACACAGAGCAGGGCTTGCATATGTTACCCCACCCCTCCCTTCTTCCTGGGCCCAAATCACTTTGTTCCTGGTTTCTCTCCCTCCTTCCCCGCAGCGGCACAGGGGGACAGGGGATGGGGTTTAGAGTCAGTTCACAGGCTGGTGGTTCCTGCTGCTCCTTCCTCCTCAGGAAGAAGGATTCCTTACAGTCCTTCCCTGCTTCCCCACAGGGTCCGTCCCATGGGAGAGAGCTTGGTCTTCCACATATCATAGGCCCTTTTATTTCTGCCAGTTATCCCTATACTTATCCAAATAATTTATTATCTATTTTAGATTAGAAGACATTCAGTTAAAAAACAACAAAACAAAGAAACAAAAAAGCAAAAACAAACAAACACCCCCCCCCCAAAAAAAAAAAAAATCAAACTGTGGTAGTTTGTTCTGATATTTTAAACTTTTGTTTTAGCCCATGCTTAATATCCAGCTTGAATTAGACTCATCCCAGCTTCCAGTTCTAATTTACAGCAATTACACTTCCTAATTTTTTTTTCTTTGCAGTCAGAGAGGAAGAGAGCTTTTAACAGTAAGGTATTTCAAAGAAAAAATGAAAGGATTGTAGTAACTTTCAGAGTAATAATTTATCCCAGATTGGCAAAACTCCTTAAAAGTTAGTAGTACATTTTTTCACTATATCTCTTCATCTAAGAGTCATATTCACCATCAATTTTGCAGGTATTTCTACATCTATTCATAAGTACTCAGCTGCTTCCCCTGATTCGTTTTTTGAACATTAAGTATTCACTTGTTTTGAAAATAAAAACATTTAAAAATAACTTTTTTTTTTCCCCAAGGATAATTGAGTCCTATTATATTTTCAACCTTAGTAAAGCTTTTTTCAGTCTGTGATGCTATCATAATTTGTAAATGTTTTTCACATTGGCTAGATATGATATATGTTTATTTATCATACACATCTATAATGTTCAATAATTCAGCTATGCTGATTCCACTGCAAAGCAGAGGCTTTAGGGGCCAGTGCTGAACATTTGAGAAAACTGAAGAACTGGCAGGCTCAGGGCAAAGCCAAGGACTTGGCTGCAGCCAAGCTCAGCAGTATGCTTCACTGCCCCTGTCTACTTTCTTTCTGTGGTGTTTTATAGCTGGCATATTTGGTTTTGCCCTCTCCTCTCAGATGAAACCTTTTTTGTTTTGTCCTGAAGACCTTAGTTTTATTGTGGGTGTTGTTCTATGCATATTTACCTAAATTATAAAGTTACCCTAAAAGCTGGTTTTGCATAGCTTAGTGGAATCTCACTGAAAACTGAATCACTGAGATCACCAGTGGAAAAAAAAATAATAAACAAGTAACAGTATTATGGGGAAACTTCCACGGCCCAGGATGCAGCACAGCTCATGCATTCTGGCACTGCCAAAAGTGAGGTGATAACAAACTGCAATGTAGAAACAACAACAGGCATCTACAAGCAAAGCAAAGAGAATTTATGTGTACCAGCTGGGATATCCTTAGGAAAGTGACTATCCTTGTGCCATCAGTCCATGGTTCCGTGAGATGCTGACTCTGGCTTTACCCTCAGATGACACAAAAGCACTGATCCAGCACAAATCCCTTACAGCTTGAGATGTTTTCACACGTTTTGGTGGGCTGGCTTTGTACTGTAAGGCAAGCATCATCTGACCTCCTGTATGCTTTTGGCAAAAACTAGTCATGTATTTCACAGTGTGCTTCAGCTAAAGCAACATAAATATAGCCATAAATGGCATGCTTGATTTGGGTCAATTTCTTATAAATGAGAGATTCAATAATATGTTAATTTGGTACTGATGACTGTGAAACTATGGCCTTACTGTAGAGTGAGGTAGCTTAAAATGACAGCCATTAAAGAGGTATCAGTGGTACAATTATCTCACTTTTTTTCTGACACTGATATCAGTTGTGAATTTACAGCAAAAGCTGGAAAAAAGCACCCATTAAAGAGTGTTTAGGACTGCATGGTGATGGTCAAGTCAAGAATTACCTCTTCTCCTATAAACACAAGCATACACTTCCAGTATCCACTCCTTTGCCTGCTAAAGTACATATTGGGTGTAAGAAACTGGAACTTCTCTTTGTGCTAGGGGTTGTGTAAGCAGGACAATGTTCTTCTCCACTCTTTTATCCTCTTTTGGCAGTAATTTAAGTAACAGATTATTTGTATCCCGTGGCAATGAATTCTATAATCTTTGTCTGCTAAATATTTTTCACATTATATTTAAAAGAGGAGGCTTGTGCAGTGGTTGAAGGAAGGTTTCTACACAGCTTTCCTGGCCTCAAATCATTCTTTTCACAGCTTTCACAGGAAGGTGGGAACAAGAGCTCTACTGATTAATCAGGAAAGTACATCATGTTCCACTAGAATCTTGTAACTCCAGCCCAGAAAACAACAACAAAAAAACCCCACCCTCAATTAGAAATATTAAAGGGATTTCCCATCCTCTTTTATTATAATGAAAATCTCTGGAGTCACACTTCATTAAACACCACTGCAGACTACTCTGCCATCTCACAGCAAAGAGCAGATGGTCAGATGTGCCTAAGTCTCCACTGATGGACTTCCAAAGAATTAATGCAGCTCCACTGGAGGAGCAAAAAAGGAGTCAACAGCCTGCAATACAAAACACAGGTGGGGAAAACAAGCGGTCAGTTTCAGGACTCCTTTCCTACAGAGAAAAACCACAAAGGAAAAACAGATAAATCAGGAATATCTTGCATTGCTGTGATGAAATTATTTTCCATATGTACAAACTGGTGTTGCCAGTTTAGACAGCCTGATGATTTGTTTCTGTGTCTTCCCTCTTACGTTAACAATGTGGTCTGTTGTGAACAATATGGCATTAGCCATTCCTTTAAATTTGAGGTTTCTTTCACCGTAATTCTGTAATAATCGACTCTATCAGTTGCATTTACCTCCCATTATGTTTCATCAGTATCTCTCTTCAGAGTACCCAATTCTGAGAATTTTCCCTACATATCATATATGTAATCATGCTTGACTGCTTGTTCCTCAGTGTTCACCACAGTTAATTTCACCTATCAGGCCTCGTTTGTTTCTCTGGGTTAAGTAAAAATAGCTTCTAATCACATCAATTGATCAACAAATTATGAAAACCTTGCTCATGTATTCCTCAGAATACAGGTACCTGCTTTGTGTTATTTTGTGGGTTTTGGTGCACTGAATTCCAGGGTCACTCAATTCTGAGAAGATCAGTGAATGTTTATTAATGTATTTTCCCCTAGTGTCTATACACTCCTGCTATGAATTTAAAGAGAAAGCTAACCTTTAAACACAGAATATATTTAAATAAAGGGAACATGTTTTATGAATGTGATTCACAAAAGGAATGCTCTTTTCATTTTGAACTCTTTATTATCGTTAGAACAGTCTGAATTACAGTCCTCTCATCTTTCTGCCAAAGTATTTAGAACTCTCTATAAGCCAGCAGTTTGTTCAGATTTTCTCAATATATTCTTTTTTTCACCATCCAGGCCATTAATGAAATTCTTGAACAGAAGCATGCCTTAGACAGATTTCTGCAGTAATCCTGAAATGACCTCCCAGTTTGAGAGAACACCATAGAGAATTGCATTGTGTTTCCCCACTGGATAACTACTTTGCTTCATCTGGACCATATTTCCATGGTTTGCAAATGAGAATGTCATGTGGGACAGTGACAAAACTCCTACTGAAGCCAGTATACCATATAGCCTGCTTCTCCCTCATTTACTACACCGGTTCTCCTTCCAGAAGAGGGAATTGCATTAGGTTTCCTCTATCTTGATAATCCTACATTGAGTACTTTAATCAGCAATGTTATCCCACTGATGCTCAGAAAATTGATTGTCCTAGCACTTTAACTAATACTGACATTAGGTTTACACACCTATAACTCTACAAGGCCTTCCCTGCTCCTTTTCAAGGTATGTGCCTTATTTGCCTTATCCTTTCCAGATTCAAAGTTATTATCTCCACTGATTCTAAGGTTGCTCATTATTTCTTCAACAAACCATACTGAGTTTCACTAATCCTTGCAACTTGCTGTCATACAGCATATACAAATCAATTTTTTTCCTTGGGGCTACATGGTGTGTTTACCCTTGTAAAGAAAAGTTCATTAACAAGTTGTAATAAATTCCTCTTTGAAAGAATGTTTCATCCTTTTCTGCACTCATGATTATTTAAGCACCACTCCCCTTTAGAGAACAGGCCTAGCCATTCATTTTTCTCACAGAAGGATGTCTGTTTCTTGAAGTTTAGTGTTTTTAATATATACCTGTGCTTGCTTATCCATTAAAGAACTGTAGATGCAGCCATATTTCTCTGGGGTTTTGTGTAACCCTGTTTTTTTCTTCATGGCACGTTAATTTACTCTTCTGATTTCAATAACATTTCCCTCACAAAAAACTTTCTCTCAAAAATTCCTTGAAAGGATTGCTCTAAGAACTCACTGAACAGTTTTCTGCATTCATTCAGGTCTCCTTTCAGGAACATAAGAATAGCTGAATTCTGTTCTATATTAAAGTACTTCCAATTTCCAAAGTAATGGAGGCTTTTTTCACCTGCCTTTCTACTCTTACCTCTGCATGCATGGTTATGACTAATAAATAAGCAAATTTTTAAAGTATTTACTTGCAATTTAGTAATTTTTGTTCCCTAAGGAATTTTCATTTTCTTCGATAGTATGGTTATTCCCATGAGTTCTTTGATAAAACATACAAGCAAACACTTCTTGCTGGGTTTTTTTTCTAATTACCTATTGGCTCCTCCTATATAAGACACCAGCCACATGCTCAGAATAGTATCAGATTCATTCAGGACTGCGTATTGGACAAAACCAAAATGAGTAACAGAAGAAACTCTAGTATCCCCTATCTCAAGCAGTCACTAGTGATTCTATCCAAAAGATCATAGATCTGTAGTCTGTGAGTTACTTATGCATTATGCTAGAAATTAGGTGAGTGACCTGTCTCATGATTGATAGGTAAGATGCTCTCAGGCAACATTTCTCATGTCCACCTGCTTGCATTTGTATGAAGTGAAGCTTAATTTGGCAGCCTGAGAAAAAGCTGATCTGTTTCATGAGTGATCAGGTCAGCTTGCTTCAGAGGTGGCAGTGCTATCAAGGGGCTAGGCAGCCAGGTTACGGCAGTAAGCTTTCTGGTATTGCTCTAACACCTGTTTTACAGTGCTCAAAGTAAAGTCAGCTGTGGTAGCCTGCTCAGGACAAACTATATGGAGTCACTAAATTAGGACATTGGTTAGCAGTAGATTTTCTAAAACAATCTATATGTATATTATATAAATATAAAAATATAAAACCATATATATATATATGTCTTCTACAAGACTAGTTTGAATGTTAGCAGCAATCAAGTTTAACCTCACCTCCAAGACTGGCCACTGATGAAAGCTTAAAATAACGTCTATCTTTCTCTAAGGACTTGTGGATACTGCTAATGCTAAAAAGATTAATGCAAGCTTTTATACCTTTATGTTTTATTTTTATGCTATATAGATCATACATGCCCAGTGTAACAGGAAAGAATGTATGAATTTGTGCTCAAATATTTCAGAGTTAAACATATAATCTTAACCACCTGATACACATAAGCCAGTACCATACAGAACGTGCTTTTCTTCTTGTGGATTATTTCCTCCTTTATTTCCTATAAAATCCCTTATTTTACAGTAATACATAGCAAATGCTAAAATGCTGCCAGTATCAGATGATAGTATTTTATGTTCCTTCTGCTTTGATACCACATTATGCAGAGTAGTAGAGAATTACTCTTTTATGGACCTAATCTTCACAGAAAATATGACAATAAAGAAGAAGATTCCGTTTCACCATTTCTTAAACATGAACAGAAAAACAACACTCAGAGTTCTCAATTTGACTCACTAAAGGCTGTCCATCATCCCTCCTATGCAACACTTCAGTTTTCAGTAATATCTTTTAGAGGCATCTAATCTTTTAGAAATCTCCTAGCAATATTTACCAATTACAAAAATAATTCACAGCTGCATGCTATGCATCACATATTGGGGACTGTGTATTCTTTAAAACAGATTTATTCAGCCATTGTGCAATAGTCTCTGCAATGGAAATCATGTTCAGTGACTAGTCACTTTCTACCAGAACCATCCATACCTGCATGAAATTGCTAAAAAAAGAAATAATTACTCAAGATCAAAATGTAAGGAAAATAAAACTATTAGTTACAATACCAAAGATTTGTCTTAATTTTCTCCATATTTTTCTGACTCAACAGAGCACCAGAAAGTATAAGAAAGGTACAGCTTATTAAAACTATAATAGAATTTCTACAGCCAGAGACATAGTAAACTCATAGACATACACATAAAAAAACCCCCTTTAATTCCATTAATGATCCTCAAGCTTACTAGAAATCAGTTCCACTACTAGCAGAGAAGAAAACTCTTACATTGCTCCTTTTTCCTTCTCAGTATATTTATACCACATGTAGTGTGTTGTCCTTCAGAACAGAGCAGCCATTCTGTTTCTGTAGGCAAGATCCCAAAGACCATGCTGATGCCACAGGTGGACAGTAGTTCCTTCAGGAGTGTAGGGCACAAATGTTTGGCAGGACTAACTCATTCACAGGACTCCACTTGTGTTATTAGCGTTTTCCCAAGGCCTATTCCCATGTGCCCTAGATAATCCAAAATGCAGTACTGGGAGCTGGCAGTAGCTTTTGCCTGTGGGAGGAATAATTCTGCTGGTCTTTAACATCTGCCAGGTGTAAATTCAGAAGGAATCTGCTAGCTCCAACACACCTTTATGAGACAGTCTGAGTATGAATCTTACAGGTCATACCCACTCCTGTTGGACAGCTATTTTTTCCTTCCAGTACCCAGGAGTGGATTTGGGGATTATAGGTAGGTTAAGCAGTTCCCAAAGATGCCATCTTGTGTGTCTTTTCCTTAACATCTGTTCTGAGGAGCAGACACATGTGGCATGGCCCTGTCAACACAGATGTAATTCCATTTTTAATCAAGTAAGTTCCAAATAAATTACTTCTTTTTTGGTAACATGCTTGCCCTCTTTCCCCTTTCTACCACCAGGCAGCTATGGATTCTCCCTGTGTCCTTGATTTTCACGTTTACGACAGTCATATGGTCAAATTTATACAATTATAACTCAAGAAAGGTAACTAACTTTGAAAGCCCAAACATACTTGTCTGTTTCCTTATCCATAATGACTTACACACACATATTTGTGGCATAGTCTCCTAGGAACAAAACTTTCAGTAACATCTGTGATTTGAAAATAGGTGAATGCCTGCATGGTAGGGCATTTCATTTGCTCTTCCTATAAGAACCTCAGGGTCTGCTTTTCCTTGAGTCAAGAGACATTCCTCTCAGTGTTTGACACCGAACCATGTAAATTCTGTAACAGCAGCAAGTGTTAAAAAGTACGTTTTTATGCCACCAGAGGGCATGAAGAGCAGAGATCTCAGTGAAATACATACAGGAAGTATTTTCCCAAAGCCTGAAAGAGAAAAGAGAAGAGAAGAGAAGAGAAGAGAAGAGAAGAGAAGAGAAGAGAAGAGAAGAGAAGAGAAGAGAAGAGAAGAGAAGAGAAGAGAAGAGAAGAGAAGAGAAGAGAAGAGAAGAGAAGAGAAGAGAAGAGAAGAGAAGAGAAGAGAAGAGAAGAGAAGAGAAGAGAAGAGAAGAGAAGAGAAGAGAAGAGAAGAGAAGAGAAGAGAAGAAGAAAGAAAAGAGAAGAAGAAAAGAAAACAAGAAAAGAAAAAAAAGAATAGAAAAGAGAAGAAAAGAAAAAACGTAGAAACGGCAGCAGCACTGTGGGGAGGGGCCTGCGGGTGGGGTTACCCAAGCAAGGCCAGGGACAGCCAGACCTACCTTGCTGTGTTTGCAGCCAGGACCAGCCCTTGCAGGAACTGCACCTTGGGGCTGGGAGCTGAGCGGACCAGTCGTCAAGGGCCATGAAGGGTCATTGCCGCCTGTTGTCCACTGCTGCTGGTGCAGAAGAGAGAGAAGTAAAAGAAGATAGAAGAGGAACAGGAGACCAGATAAGAGGGAGCCTTCTGTGGCTGGAAAGAGGAGCTTGTTCCTGCTTTCTCTTGTAGAGCCTGCTTATTCAACGTTGGGCATCACGGGAGGCACTCCTCAAAGCCGTGTGCAAATTGCTGAAGTTTCTTGCATTCTTAAATATACTCAAGTGTTACATATTCATTAGCTGATGCAATACACCTATACATATTCATTACTATTGCAGGACTCATGCTGATCACTTCCTAGAACTGGTTTACATTGTCTCCTCCCCGCAGCACATGCACTGTGCTGCTTCCCGGTGGTCTCTGAAGGTCGTGAGGCTGAAGGCTCCATGTCTTCCTCCATGTTGTCCTTTTGACTTCTTTGCAGTGCCTGAGCCTTGGCTTCTGGTAGCATGCCTAACCACAAACTAGCTGGTTATTTGCTGATAGGACTATTACCTACTGCGAGGAAGCGTTCTATTACCACACACACTTTCCATATCTTTCTTGTGGTCACGCCTTAAGCTATAGTTCCCTATTTATAAGCTACGTCCCTTATCATGTGTATGTGCTTCCGAGAAGAGCTGATCAATCGGTTATATATCCAGTGGAAACAAGCTGGTTCCCAGCCAGGCACGCACCCACTGAAATAATTAAAAGGCTATGCTGAATATATAATTGGTGTCTGAAAATTCTGATAAACAAGCAGGGCGATTGTGCCCTGAGATAAGGTGGCTTTGACCCAAAACTGGGTTTGGACCATGACACAGCCCAGAAGGCCAACTGCATCCTCGGATGCATCAAAAGAAGTGTGGTCAGCAGAGCAAGCAAGATGATTCTGTTCCTGTACTCTACTCTGGTAAGACCCCACCTTCAGTACTGCATCCAGCTGTGGAACCCTATACACAAGAAGGATGTGGACCTGTTCAAGCATGTCCAGAAGACATTATGAGAGAGCTAGAGCACCTCTCTTATGATGGCAGGACAAAGTTGCTGGGGTTGTTCAGTCTGAACAAGAAAAGACTCTGGGAAGACCTTATAGTGACCTTCCAGTACCTGACAGGGGCCTATAAGATAGCTGGGGAAGAGCTGTTCACTAGGGTTTGTAATGATAAGACAAGGAGTAATGGTTTCAAGCTAGAGAAGGGCAGATTTAGGTTGGACAGTAGGAAAAAGTTATTTAATATGAGGGTTGCCTAGAGAGGTGGCGGAGGAGACATTCAAGGTCATCCCTGGAGACATTCAAGGTCAGGCTTGATGGGACTCTGAGCAATCTGTTGTAGTGTGAGATGTCTCTGATTCTTGTAGAGGTGTTGGACTAGATGACCTTCAGACGTCCCTTCCAACGCAAGACATTCTATGATTGGATGATTCTTTCTGCCTCAGTCCTACGCAGAAAATGCTCAATATACACTCTCCAAGTCACAGAAGGCAAAAGCATGGACTAGGAGAGTGAGGAACCACCCTCAGTAGGGTTAGATTAGGTTTGAGACTATCTAAGGAACCCAAAGATGCACAAGTCCATGGGGCCTGAGGAGATACTGTATCCGGTTCTGGGGATCCCAGCACAAGGACATGCAGGTGTTGGAGCAAGTCCAGAGGAGGGCCATGACAATGCTCAGAGGGCTGCACCACCTCTTCTATGAAGACAGGCTGAGATAGTTGGGGGGTGTTCAAACTGGAGAAGAGAAGGCTCCGAGGAGACCTTATAGCAGCCTTCCAGTGCCTGAAAGGAGCCTGCAGGAAAGCTGGGGAGGGGCTTTTTACAAGGACATGTAGTGATAGGACAAGGGGTAATAGTTTCAAACTGGAAGAGGGGATATTTAGGTTAGATATCTGAACGATATTCTTCACTATGACAGTGGTGAGATCCTGGCCCAGGTTGCCCAGGGAAGCTGTGGATGTCCCCTCCCTGTAAGTGTTCAAGGCCAGGTTAGATGGGGCTTTGAGCAATGTGGTCTAGTGGGAGGTGTCCCTGCCCATGTATGGGGATTGGAACTAGGTGAGTTTTAAGGTCCCTTCCAACCCAAACCATTTTATTATTCTTTGACTTAACAGTTGCATTTTCTCTGTACGCAGTTCGCAGCCATGAAAACGTAAGTACTTTCTGTTCAATGTAGGACTTGCTTATTTTCCTAGCAATGAAAATGTTGTATATTTTAACACTTCCATTTGTATCCAAAGTACTAAATGTTATTCTCTTTAGACAACAGCTGAGTAAATTTTACCATCATTGCAGAATTCTCATATGCATTAACAGAAACACGATTCTGTATTTTTTCCTTTATTTGATTGAAACTCATGGCTGATATATGTTTATGTTTTTCTTCACCTCTGTTTTGTCACACTTGATGTCTCCTATGCTGTTCACTGACAGAGAATGATAGAATTATGGAACAAGACTGGGTTGTCCTTTGAAAACAGATCTTTCTTTTGATTTCCTTGTGCTTTGCTACTACAAGTATGGAAACTTTTTCCCAGTGTGTCTGTCAGAATCCTTTATCTCAGCTCTGTTATCTTCAAAATCCAATCACCTTTAAATAACTACAATTCATGGCACAATAATTTTTTCCATTAAGTTCTGTTAATATTTTTCCCATAAATGTTACTTCTGAACAAGTTAACAGTTGAATAAATAACAAATGCTGCCAGAAAGATTGCTGTCTTCCATAACCCCTGGAAATAATAAAAGACTATTATTGCAAGATTTTATTATTTTTTTATACCTCTGGATTCATATGTCCTAGAAACTGGGTTCTCACTTTAGGACTAGCAAGCAGATTGAGGAGTATTAAGAATACCCTTTTCTCAATAGCTAGATGAAGATGTTGAAACTCAAGGGTCAAGTATACTTCAGTAAAAAATCACATAATAGTGTGAGGATAACAGAACTAATATATTTTCCTTGGCCAAACGTTCACAAATGTTTATATTTCTGTTCTATCTTAAATATTTCCTTTTCACTTTTTCATCCACAGGAGTCCCACTGACAGTCTAGTGCTCAAGATACTTCACAGTTTTAAAGGAAAACATAACAGAAGTGATATCCACGAAGGGAAAATCTAGCTTGCGAAGAAACAGAATCTGGAAAATTTTTTTACAGAAAACATACAGAGAGATATAAAAAAATACTGTAAATGAAGAGCAGCACCAGGATGCCATTTTTTATAATTTCATCTTCAAGGAAAGGTGGGAGGGGATAAATCAGGAAAAACAGATACAACATTTCTAGAAGCTTTTGCACTCACTATGGCAGTGATTCCTTTGCAAATTAGTACATGGTGTTTACATTGGACACCTAGATCAAACTTATCCAGCAAGGCTGAATCTTCTGTGTTATAGTCCATAATTTTGTAAAAAAATAATAGAAACAATCCAGACCCAGTGTTGGAAAAAGCAGAGAACAGGGAGGGCAAGCTGAAGTAGGAACACAAAGAGAAAATCTTCTTTTATGGAGAAATTCACTTTTGTCACATTATATAATGCTCACATGACTTGCAGACTCTGGTGGCATGTCTCATGCTACATGAATCATGTACTAAAGCCTTGGGCTGGTCCTGCTTCTTGTTAAGCAGGTCCCAAAATGCCAAGAAAGTCTGGAACATCAATGAAACACCAAATCCAATGTAATTATTTTAAAGTGCTAAACATAGCATTTGGTGATTTCACCATACAGCTCTTGAATGTAGCATCACAAACAAACACACACAAAAAAACACATAATTTGGTCAATTAATTTAAAATACAAGGTAGTCTCTTTTTCTGAAGAGAAACAAAAGATGGCAAATTTTCTAATGAAATCTTAAAATCAACAACTCAGTTCCCACCCAGATCTTCTTAGTGTAGCAAATGTGCAGACACTGCCTCTGAGCATAGGATCTGATCCAATTGCACTAATGTCCTGGTTTAAGCCAGGATTAAGCCACTTTTCTTTCAACTGATTTTTTTTTTTTCTTTAGTAAACTCTCTTTTAAGCAGAACACTTGCTCAAAATAACAGCAAGTTTTCCAGCTAGTGGGCTGTTAACACTTCAATGTTTATAGTTCTGAGACACCAAGGACACTTCGCTCTGCGTGTTGAACCTGCTGCTTCAGACACTGAAGCAGCAGAAGAGTTTTATCTACAACCCTCCTGCAGGGGGGAGTGGACTGAACAGGTGACTAAATAGGCCAAACGGAGTATTCTACACACCATACTTGGTATAAATTCAGGGATCACAGAAGCAAAGACCTCTTTCCTCCATGGCTGGTGCCCAAGATGGACTTGGTCTCTCCATCTCCTTTGATCCGTGCCTTCCTGACGCCTGTATCTCTGCCCTCAGCTCCTGTCTGCTTTGCTGCTGTCTCTGGGAGTGGTCCGTAACTTTTGCAGACTGTCTGCAGCTCGGGGAGTACAGTGGGAGTTGCTGGGGGTGGGGGGAGGTGATGGGGGCTTTGCACATTCCTGCATATACTTGTATATGATTATGCGTATTTTCTTTAATCATTAGTATTTAATTAAAGCTGTCTAGTTTAGTTTTCAATCCAGAAAGTCTCTCTGCTTATTCTCTCTCTCCTTTCCCAATCTACATGGCAGGGAGAGGAGATACAGAGTATTATTGCCATTCATTTAATGGACAATCCTGAGTTAAACTGTGACAACTAGTTACACCTGCATAAAACCAGGTTTAGACTTAAGTAGCAGGGAGCAAGATTAAGTTATAATTATATTGTGCCTGATTAAAGCATATTTTTATCAGAATGACAAGAAAGGTGTACATTCTCATTTATGTAACCATCCAAAATTGCCTAATAGTAAAGCATGATCCTGAGGGTAATGCAGTAGCTGATACTCAGTAGAATACTGAGAAAATACAGATACTCAGTAGAAATTCCATCAGCAACCTTTGAATGAGTGTGTAAAATTTTAAAACTTTATTTTCTGTACTTCATATTTTCCTGCCTAAGGAAGAAAGGGAATTATTACCTTTCTGACACTGACAGATTTTGACATACTTTTTTCCCCCTTCAAAAAAAAAAAGTTGCTGTAGAAAATAATTGAAAAATATTATCAAAATCTGAAGTTCATTATGAAATGCAAATAATTCCTTCTTTTATCTGTTACACTAAAGGTTATGCAAAACTGAACAACCCTTCAGATATGATGATGTAGAAATTCTAACTGGATTTTTTTCTTAAGCTATTTAAAAGGCAAACTTCGAATTACTATTAGCAACTGTTCACCAGGAAAACTAAAAAACAGAAAAATAAATATTGTTTAGCACTGCTTCACTTTAAATCTGTCTCTGTCTATGAAAAAGGAAGTATTTAAAAATTATGTGTAGCCATGTGCAGCATTTTTAGTATTTCTTACTGCTTATTCTCATACCCTTGTTTTCATTCCTGAGTATCTTTTGAGCTCAACAACTGCAATGCAGTTGTTATCACCATGTGAAAATTTTGCTATGAATGGATACAATGCAGATGGATTTTCTTATCTTTTTAGATCTATTGAACAATCTTGAAAATATTATAAGGTAAGACATAACTAGGATAACTTCTAAAAAATTTACAGTGGAACCCGATGTCTGTCGCTGGCAGCTAGGGCCATTTCTAGGTCCATTTAGAATGTTGGTTTCATATTATGTTAATCCTAACAGTAATGGAGGTTGTTACTGAAGATTATTTACACCATTCGCAAAACCCTCATCAGCACATTCATGGCCCACATGAACATTTGTTGGGTGACTTGATGAATCAGAACAGAAGACTAATCCAGCTGAAAATTATTTTTTTAATTTTGCTGTTTCCAGCTGGATCACTTCCCAGTCCCAACTCACTCACCTCAACACTAAGATCTGCACAAGAAAGGGACTAGGAACAAGTGATTTCAGGTAGAAAAAGGACATTTGAGTCAGATTAAAGCAACCATGAAACAACCACCTCCAGAGCACAACAGTCAGTGGTTGTGCTTCTTTATTAGGGCACTGGCTAACACTTCTGAAATCTGTAACTTTTCAAAGGCAAATTATAATCTAACACACTAAATTTTGACAAAATAAATCCTGGATGAATCAAATTATTGGCATAAGAGTTTAAATTTACTCCCTAGTACATTCCAAATATAATAAATATATGCTAGATTTTTAAAATGCTATTTTAAATATATTAATTAATGTATATGAAAAACAAAAAATTAAAATTTTATCTGGAGGCAGATGTATACAGAGAAGAGAACCATCATAAAAATACCCTGTGATCCTGTTCTATCAAAGAACATTACCATGATAAAATAGTTTGCAACAGGTGTTTTAGATGACTTGCACAGAACCTAATTGGCAATCTGCTAGTGTCAAGACAAGCAGTGATTTATATAGCTTATGAGTGTAGCCTGTGATACTAGCATGGGGAAATCTCAATTTTAACTATGAACTTGAAACACAACCATGTAATCTTTAAGAACTGGACTGCAAAATATCAAGGACAACATTATTGATTGGAAAATATTCTACTTCTGTGCACTACCGCCCAGAATCCTACATAAGATTGCGTTTCTAAAGCCAAATTAAAATCATGTTTACTGGGCTCCCAAGCCTCTGAAGATGAGCATTTTCAGGTTTTTCGGAAATTTTTCTACTGCTCAGCAAACTATAGAAGCACCCTTGTGGCAGAGATAATTGAGTTAGTTGAACTCTTTGTGTGAGTCTGTTTTGCACAGGTAACTTACTGACTCAAGATGACAAAGTTAAACAACACTTAAAATAGATGAAGTATATTTTTTACTACATCACACTGCCTCAGACTTGCCAGGGTACTTACAATGGTAGAAACAAGTACAGGATGGTTGGAAACATATCCTGCACCTCATGCCACAGCCTGGAATACCATCCTGGGCCTTGAGAAGTAAATCTTGTGGAGACATGGTACTCCAGAGAGAACTGAGTTAGAGAGTGGGACTCATTTCATAAACAGTCTTACGACTGAGCCAAGGAACATGGTATTGAGTGGATATACCATATCACATATCATGCACAAGCCTCAGGAAAGGCTGAAAGGTACAGTGGTCTGTTAAAAGCTACCCTGAAAGCAATGGGACGTGGAACTTTTAAAACTGGGACAAAAATTTTGCAAAGGCCACCTGGTTAGTTAACACCAGGGGATCCATCAGCTGGGCTGGTCCTGCTCAGTCAGACCTTCTACAGACTGCAGATGGGGATAAAGTCCCTGTGGTTTGTGAGAAGTGTTTGGGTTTATCCTGCTTCAGGTAAAGGTAAACGTGCCTGGGGGGTTGCTTTTGCTCAGGGACCTGGACATACTAGGTGTGTGATGATGGAGGATGGTGAAGTTCAGTATGTACCTCAAGGTAACCTAACTCTGGGGGAGAATTCTTAATTTGACAGTTAGTAGAGCGTAGAGCCTACGTATAATATATGTGGTACAGAATAGAGGGTGTGTGTAGAGTGCAGATATCACCTCTGACCTGCTGGCAATACTTTGTCTATGGCAGCCCAGTGTACCATATTCCTTCTTTGATGCAAGGACACAGAGCTGGCTCATGAGCACTTAGGTGTCCATCAGGACCCCTAGGTCCTTTTCTGCAAAGCTGCTTTCCAAGTGACTCGCCTCGAGCAGGTATTTGTGCCAGGGAGGGTTTCTTCCGCTGTGCAGAACTGTCCCTTGTTGAACTGTATAGAGTTCCTGTCAGCCCACTTCTCCAGCCTGTCAAGGTCCCTCTGGATGAAAGCACAAGTCTCTGGCAGTACCAGCCCCTTCTGCCAGTTTTGTGTCACCAGCAAACTTGCTGGGGGTACACTCTGCCCCATCATCCAGGGCTTACTTAGCAGAGGAGTGGTTGAATGCTTAATCCCAATATGCAGATCTATTGCCTGTACACAGAAATTCTGTTATAGATACACAAGCAAATGCTGTGTATAGATCATACCAAAGCAAAACTAGCATGAAGGTTAAGACAGTGCAAATAACCATTGTGGAAAACTCTGTAGGTGGCTCCTGGCCACCTGTTTCTAGGTGTCTAGTTGATAGATGTTTGTTTAGCAAGTTTCCGTGGTGATCTTGCTTCCAGCTGCTGGCTATTGTGTTCTACTCAGAAGGAAGTTGCCTTTCACCTCTTTCTACTGGCAAGCATTCCCTGATGGGCTTTCCCTTTTAAACTGATGGGCAGGATTGAGCCTGAAGCAGAAGGAAGTACTCAGCAAAACAATCCACAAGCTGGAGGTATGAGCTTGAAATAACCCTGTTTCTGTACCTGGCTCCCAGCTGGCTGCATTTGGTATTCTCAGAGCTAGGTAGTTACCCTGTTTTATCAGTGTTTGGTTTTTGGTATTAAATAGCATGCTGAATGCAGTCAGCTCTTTGTTACCACCTTCTCCATCTTTTAATTTATCACAACCACTTCTTGTTTCTCATCTTACATTTAAATCACAAACTAGCTTTCTATGTCTGTACAGAGTCTGCTGCAAAACACAGCAAATGTTCCACCCCTGTTGTATAGTTGGAGGCTTTTCCCCTACATTATCCTAACTCATAACTAGAAGGAAAATGGATATTTATAATTTTATTGGCCTACCCATAATTAGTGGCAGAACAACTACATTTTCAGTAGTAAGAGATAAATAAGCAATGAATACCGAGGTTTCTAAGGAAAGGTAGTGCAACATTTCCACAAATTGAAGGACTGAAATTGGCCATTACGTTTTGTCAATGTAATTAAAAGGCAGATAAGGATCACCTAAGCAGTATACAAGCTGGAAACTGTAGGTTAATTTTACTTTTCAGCATCAGGCTTTTAAAATCATGGATTTCTGTGTTTGCAGATAACTCTAAATAATGTTATGTTAATACAGTGTATGAAGTTTACAGGAATTAATTAAAGGATTACTTTTGATACTGAAAATATTCATTGTCTAAGAAAAATATGTTATAAATTATATGAAATAACTGGGTGCATTTCTTTGTTCCATCTCTGGGTATCACTGTTGTGCTATGTGTATGCTTTTTTGTCTGTCTAGTTTCTACTCAAAAGATTTTTAAGTCAGCAATTGCAAATCAATCATCTTCCTCATAACAAAGACTGGAACTTTCCTTGCCTGTTGCTATACACTTCAAGTTAGAGTGGACTATTGCATACAATTTGCACAATTTGTGGTTTTTTTAGATACATAATACATATGCAAGTATATATTAAGTAAGTACATATATAAAATACACTTGGTAGGTTATTTAAAATGTGTAACTAGCTTTGAAATACAAACCTTGTTTGTTTCCAGACGAACTGTGATTTTAACTACGTGGGAAAAATTTACCTTTCTTTTTGTCGGGATGACACAGCAAGTGAATCGTCTTCCTGGAGAGGATCTTATGTCTCTTCTGGATGCTGACACATTCTGCTCACCCAGGTGTCATTATTAATGCTCATGCTATGTTTTCAGAAGATATTAGTTACAGAGAACAAACAAACAAAAAAACCCCCTAAATGTGCTGTAATACTTAACTTTAATTCACCAAGGAACAGTTCCAGAGAAGAATTATTTTCCTGCTTGTTCCAAGTACGGGTAAAATGTGAGAGAAAGAAGTATTTATATATATATGTAAAAGCTAGCAAGGGATAGTTGAAGTGCCTTGTTCATTGCAGGTAACAGAACATCCTGGAGTACTATCACATGTCAAAAGGCTCTACTCCACACCCAGCATCTGGGTATGAAAGGGAGTGCTGACTCCTAGTGCTGTTTCCATGCTGCCTGTGTTTGTTCCCAAGGAAAAATGTTATGGATATGGATTTTGTTTGTTCATTTTTTAAAGAACCTGTAGTAATTTCAGATAAATGTAACACATTTTTACTTTCTTACTCTCAGGATTGATCCTACTTGATCTCAGTAATATGTCTCTAGGCTTAATCACAGGAAAAAGAAGAATGTCACCATTAGTGCTGCTCTCCTCTGGGCAGTTTGTCTGCCTTGCCCAGCACTTGTCTGCAACAGGCTTTGGCTTAGTTGCAGCCCACCCTAGCAACAGGAACACTAGCTAGGCAGCTGAATTTCTCCAGTTCCCATGGGGGATTTTAATTTGTATGTACTGTACAAGAACTGCTACATCAGCAGTGGAGCTGTAGGTCTTGTTGGTTCTATGAGGAAAAGGAGAGAGACAGCAGATCAGCCCAGGGCATAGCACAGAACTGTCAGTGAAAGTACATTGACTTTCCAACAAAACACACCATGATTGTAAAATCCTGCCTGACCATTTCCACAACTCATTGGTCAACATCTACAGCAGGTTTGGAACAACGATACCCAAGAACAAAGATACTCTTTTTTCACATACAGAGAGAATTATGTTACCTTAGGATTGTTCGTACCACAGCTTTGGAACCTGTGCCACACTCACCCAAATAAAGAATGTTAAAAGGTGCTTAGTTGCAGACACTGTTCTGGGAGCTGCATCACGCATCACCCGTGAACATCTGAGAAGTTCTGTGGCTGGATGACTAGAGGTCAAACCTGCACTCATTCAAACTGTTCCATTGGAGCATTGCCACAGGATTTTCGCATGCAAAATACTGGAACAGCACCCTAAACAGGATTCAGTTCTTCAGATTTTCAGTCCCTTTTCCAGGAGGTATGTGAGCAATTGTCCATTTCATTACTTCAGACACCTCATATTGTAGCAACTTTTGGCAGATGAGAAAGTATTGCGAAACCCCAAAGCTCTAAGCCAAGACAGCATAAATGCATGTGACATGAACTATAAGGCAGATGAATTAACTGTGATGAGGTTTTCTTTAGGAAATTCAAATTTCCTAAAAAAAAAAAAATCCGTGATCTCCAACACGAGAAGGATATGGAGCTCCTGGAATGAGTTCCAAAGGAGGCCACAAAGATGATCTGAGGGCTGGAGCACCTCTCCTATGAGACAACTGGAGTTGTTCAGCACAGAGAAGGCTCCACGGAGACCTTAGAGCACCTTTGTCACGTCCCACAAGTTGGATACAGCACTGTCACATTCTACAAAGTACGTATGGCTCCCCAGAGTTGGGGGCCCAAACTAAATATCATGTCCCACAAAGTGGGTATGGCATTACATCCTAGTGAGTGGGCACAGGTAGAATTTCCCAGAGGTAGGGGTCAAACAAGGAGATTCAGATCCAAGCTTCCTGGGAGTAGTGATTGACAGCCAGTTGAACATGAGCCAGCAGTGTGCCCAGGTGGCCTGGAAGGCCAATGGCATCCTGGCTTGTATCAGGAATAGTGTGGCCAGTAGGAGTGGGGATGTGATTGTCCCCCTGTACCCAGCACTGGTGAGGCCTCACCTCCAGTACTGTGTGCAGTTCTGGGCCCCTCACTTCAAGAAGGATATTGAGGTGCTGGAGGAGGTCCAGAGGAGAGCAACAAGGCTGGTGAAAGGACTAGAGGGAAAGTCTTATAAGGACAGGTTGAGGGAGCTGGGGCTATTTAGCCTGGAGAAGAGGAGACTCAGGGGGACCTTATCACTTGTTTCAACTACCTGAAGGTAGGTTGTAGTCAGGTGGGGGCTGGGCTCTTTTTCCAGGCAACTAGCAACAAGACAAGAGCGCCTGGCCTGAGGCTGCTCCAGGGGAGGCTTAGGTTGGATATTAGGAAGCACTTCCTCAGGGAGAAGGTGATTAAACACTGGAATGGACTTCCCAAAGAAGTGGTGGAGGCACCGTCCCTGGATGTGTTCAAGGAAAGGCTGATGTGGCACTTAGTGCCATGGTCAAGCTGCTGTGGTATTTTTAGGTCATAGGCTGGACTTGATGATCTTAAAGGTCTTTTCCAGCCTTGGTGATTCTGTGATTCCTCTGTTAATTAATCTCTTTAGCAACCCATTTTGGCAGGATTAACCTCTGGAATTCTCTGTGTGGTATTCTAAGAGTAAGACCATTACCCAGGAGGCTTATACAAAACATTACTTAAAATTGACTAAGATTATAAAGATTCTCAAAAGGAAACTCACAACAACATCACTCTCAAGAGCAATGGATTACAAATAGCAGAACTTAGCAAAAATGGTCCTCTCATTACAACAGGTTACAACTGGAAAAACTTAACAAAATTAGAAATTATGTTACACTTATGTGCCATGAATAAGGTTAGAAACAGAGAGGGAGAGGGAGAGAGAGAGAAAGAAAAAGAGGGAGAGGGAGGGAGAGAGATAAAGGAAGAGGGGCTAGAAAAGCTGTCACCACTCTTGGATCCAGCAATGATCTCAGCATGACATTCTGGTTCTTGGATGGCAGGGGTGCAGGCTGAGCATTTTGAGTCTGCCTCTTTGTCAGCGTTTGACTCAGGTCCGACAACAACGCTCTCGATCCCCATCCCCTCCCACCCAGGTAGGGAAAGAGAGAGAGAAAAAGAGAGAGACTTGGCTGGATTGAAAACTAAACTACACAGCTTTAATTAAACACTAATGATATATGAGGCTGATACTTTATGAACAAAAACAGAGGTGCACAAATATATAACCATAATACAAGCCACTGACAGGGTGCAAAGTATAGAAAGAGGATTGTTACGATAAAGGGAGGTGATTTAGAGCACGTAGCAGCTCCCCTCCATTGGGGTCAGCGTTGTGCGTGTGAGAATGGGGAGTGAATTCTATGGAGAGGTGGGAAAGCAGGGAAGATTTGCAGATGGGGTTCTTACACTCCTGAAGCATCGAAGGTAGCAGAAGGTAGCAGCAGTGATGGCTCCTGAGCTGGAGGGCAGCAGGCACTGCAGGTGGGCAGAAGACGCACCAGGTGGGCAGCAGCAGTGAGGCAGCACTCGGGGCTCGGGCGCTCCGCGGCTCCACACCCAGCTTCCTCGGCGTGGTGGTTCCTAGCTCGGTCGGCTCCCTCGGGGCTGTGGTCCCTGGCTCAGCCAGCTCCACCCGGCTCCTCCTGGTTCTGGCTCAGCACTCCTCCCAGCGCGGCTGGGCTGGGCTTGGCTGGGCACTTGTGTGGCCCTGTTCTGTGTATAAAGTATCAGCACATATAAACCCTTCACTTAGTGTCCTCTTTCCCCTTTTGAGCGAGAGTGTGTACTACCCGTGGTGGGGGAGGTTTGACAGGTACCAAGTAAAGCCAAAGGGGGGGAGGGTTAACTGCTCAAACCCCTGGTTTTGTTTTTGAACCTTTACAAGAGCCTAATGCCAACTTCTGCTCATCATCTGGTGCTTCTTTTTCACTGGTCTTTTGAAATCATTTTTTCTAAAAAGCAGTGATCTGCTTAGAGAACTTCCAGATGAGCAGGTCAGGCAAAAATATTAGTTCTATCCAATTTGGTGGGCTCAAAAGATATGGTGCTTGTTTTCCACTAGAGGCCCCTCCATAGATAACACTGAGAAATGTCTAAAAATAACTTTCCCACTGACAACAGCTGCCGGTGTTTTTGTTTCTATACACACAACTGCATGCCAGGCAGTCTCTGTGCTACTGCTTTATAATCATAATGTAAGTAGATACAATTCCTATTATTGATAAGAAGTAACATTTAAATGTAACTGATTGCTTCTTCTGATGTTGCACCAGGTGAGGATCTCAGCTGGCATATTCAGTTAAAAGGAGAATTCCAGTTTCGTAAGTATATGAGAAAAGAAAGATCAAACAGCAGCCACCCTTAAAAATTAATAGTGGGGCATCTTTGGTTTCCTAAGTACATTCACTCTAATAACAAATACTTTACCCTTAATAGATCCTGTTTTCTTTTTTTTTTTTTTAGAATCACAGAATCATCAAGGCTGGAAAAGACCTTTAAGATCATCAGGTCCAGCCTAAGACCTAACACCACCACACCAGCTAGACCATGGCACTAAGTGCCACATCCAGCCTTTTCTTGAACACATCCAGGGATGGTGCCTCCACCACTTCCTTGGGAAGTCCATTCCAGTGTCTAAACACCTTCTCCCTGAGGAAGTGCTTCCTAATATCCAACCTAAAGCCTCCCCTGGAGCAGCTTCAGGCCAGGCGCTCTTGTCTTGTTGCTAGTTGCCTGGAAAAAGAGCCCAGCCCCCACCTGACTACAACCTCCCTTCAGGTAGTTGAAGAGAGTGATAAGGTCCACCCTGAGTCTCCTCTTCTCCAGGCTAAACAGCCCCAGCTCCCTCAACCTGTCCTTATAAGACTTTCCCTCTAGTCCTTTCACCAACTTGTTGCTCTCCTCTGGACCTGCTCCAGCACCTCAATATCCTTCTTGAAGTGAGGGGCCCAGAACTGCACACAGTACTGGAGGTGAGACCTCACCAGTGCTGTGCACAGGGGGAGAATCACATCCCTGCTCCTGCTGGCCACACTATTCCTGATACAAGCCAGGATGCCATTGGCCTTCCAGGCCACCTGGGCACACTGCTGAACCCCAAGTCATTCTCCACCATGGAGCTCTCCAGCCACTCTTCCCCCATCCTGTAGTGCTGCCTGGGGTTATTGTGGCCAACGTGCAGGACCCTGCACTTGGTCTTGTGGAATTTCATGCCATTGGCCTCGGCCCATCAACCCAGCCTGTCCAGGACCCTCTGCAGCTTCTTCCTGCCCTCCAGCAGATTGACACTCCCCCAGCTTGGTGTCATTCACGAACTTACTAAGGGTGGACTCAGTCCCCACATCCAGGTCATTAATAAAGGTGTTGAACAGGACTGGGCCCAGCACTGATCCCTGGGGGACACCGCTGGTCACCAGACACCAGCTGGATGCAGCTCCATTCACCATCACTCCCTGGGCCTGGTCAGCCAACCAGTTTTTAACCCAGCAAAGGGTGCACCTGTCTAAGCCATGGGCTGCCAGCTTCTCCAGGAGGATGCTGTGGGAGACTGTGTCAGAGGCCTTGCTGAAGTCGAGGTAGACCACATCCACAGCCTTCCCCTCATCCACTGGGCAGGTCACCCAGTCATAGGAGATGAGACTGGTCAGGCAGGACCTTCCTTTCCTAAACCCATGTTGGCTGGACCTGACCCCCTGGTTGTCTTGTACATGCTGCTTGATGGCACTCAGGATGATCTGTTCCATAATCTTGTCAGTAACTGAGGTCAGGCTGACAGGCCTGTAGTTCCCTCGGTGCTCCTTCTGGCCCTTCCTGTGGATGGGCATCACATTGGCCAAACTCCAGTCATCTGGGACCTCCCCAGCCAGCCAGGACTTGTGATAAATGATGGAGAGCAGCTTGGCCAGTTTTTCTGCCAGCTCCCTCAGCACCCTAGGATGAGTCCCTTCTAGACCCATGGACTCGTTGGGATCTAAGTGGCATACCAGGTCCCTAACTACTTCCTCCTCAATTGCAGGAGGGGCTTTCTGCTCCCCATCCCTGTTTGCCAACCAGGAGCCCAGTTGTCCTAAGGGTAGCTAGTCTTTTTTTTGTTAAAGACTGAGGCTAAAAAGATGTTAAGCACCTCAGCCTTTTCCTTGTCCTCTGTTCCCTCCCTTATTCAATAAGACATAAAGATTTTCCTGACCCTCCTTTTGTTATTAATGTATTTATGAAAGCATTTTTTATTATTCTTTACAGAGATGGCCAGATTAAGTTCTAGCTGAGCTTTTGCATCTCTAATTCTCTTTGTATATGCCCTTACCAGATCCTTAAATGCTTCCTGATTAACCTGCCCATTTTTCCAAAGTTGATACACTCTTTTTTTATATCTGAATTCTTGTAATAGTTCCCTGCTCAACCAGGCTTCTTCTCTGCTGGCTCCTTTTTTGGCACAACATTTTAGTTCAGGACTTCTTTTTAGTTCTGTTAATGTTAGCAGTTATTAGTGACATGAACTGGCTTTACTGGGGGGTTGTCTTCCTTTTCTCAGAGCCATGTAACTGCGTTTGTTTGCGTGATGTCTCCAAAATGTCTAGCCACAGATGACTAATACTCAACAGTATACACACTCTAACTTAATTTGTATTTCTTTAGATAGTTAAGCCTGCTTTGCTTGAAAGAAAATGATCCAGTGGAGTGTGGGCACAAACAGCAATGGACTCCTGCATAATTCAAAAGATGGAATAATCTTTCTCTGCAGAAGTGAAATCCAGATTTCCTATTATCACTGGATGCAAATATTTTGTTTCTGTTTTAATTTCCAGGACTTAAAACTTTACCAGATTTTCTATACTGTCTCTCAAATTCAGGATTGCTATACAAGCATCAGAAATTAGTATGACCTGAATAAATGGGACAGAGTAATGCTCTAAGCATATAACCAAGGGAAAGGTACTAGACCAAAATATCTGAGGGATAAGTAATTTGCAAAAATTCTTTGGCTATTTTTAAATTGGAGTTCTGATATGCTGACTTTGAACACAGCTAGCAGCCTGGTGCATTTGAACAGCCCTCTGCCATATCTGTTCTGTGTTCACTTCCAGTGGAAGGAACGTTGGGTGTGTAGGTTGAGGCCAGATCAACCTCAAGGAGCCCTAAAGGAGGCTATGGAGCACATCCCATGATAAGGTTTGATGTAGCTTTGGCACTTCTGAGGCAATTTCAGAGTAAATAAGAAAAAATAAATAAATCTGTTTCAGTACAGCATCAATCTAATTAATCTTGTGGAGGATTTGGGTAGCGAGTAAAGAGGTTAGATACAGGGACACAACCTCCTGTGGAGTCTGTGATTGCAGAACAGCTCAGAAAAAAAGTCCTCACTTTCAGATACTTTCAGTGAATCTCAAGAGCTGGTACTTCGGTGAGTAGGGTCTATTGGAGGAGAGAACATGGCCAGAATACAGGGATATAAGACCTGAGGCTGCAGGGTTTCTGAGCACAGACTGCTAATAAGCTATGTTGGTCTACCCCATGAAGAATATGAAAAACTTCTTTCTAGATGGTCAGACTTCTCTGTTGCCTCTGGTTCAGAGCTTGTAATTTCAGGTTTCCTATCAGTAAGATATTTTTTATTACTGTAATGCACTTTTTCTACTATAACATTAGATGTAGTCAGGTTGCTCGATGATTCCCAGTATCCTTTTTCTTCCTTTTTTTTTTTTTCCCCATACAGTTTTATACAGAAGAAATCTGTCACATTTAACTTGCCGACAAGGACTTTAGAAGAGTATGACATGTTTAATGTCTGTAGTTGCAGAAGTCTTCCTATTACTAAGTGTCTAAATACTACTATGTTACTTTCTGGAACATTTAGATACAATTTTTTCCTGATAGGGTTGAAAAATGTAATTTGTGACTTGTGCCAGAAAGGGTTGTAGGTCACAGGGGAGCTCATCCTGCCTGTAAGCTGGTACTGCCCCTCAGGGTATCTGCTGGTTTAACAGAGCTCTATGGAATATGCAGGTGTAGGGCCCTGGATTATTCCAGTCATCTCCTGCATCCTCAGAATAGTCTAACTAGCAGAAATCTACACTAAAGGCTGGGGTAAAATGAAACTTTTGTGAGATCAGTTTCTTCAGTTTTGCATTGTTATAACTCCACATTAAATTATATTTATGAATATTTTACAGTTATTATCAGATGAAATCTGAGCACTTTTTACCAACAGTACATTTATTCATATATTGCATAAAGGAGTAAAAGACAGACATTGCTGTCCCCTGAATCAAACTGAGCCACACTGATTTTAATGTAATTGCAAAGGCAGTTAAAAGTGCAAGTCATTTTATTATTAAATGATTATTTTAAACCCTTTATACCAAGACATTTAAATCTAGTTCTAACTAAAAGCAGTTGCCTTGTTCCTTCGGGTGGCCACAATTTTAAAGTTAAATGTGGCTTAAATATTATTCTGAAGCACAGTCACTGGGCTGCATCTGTGCACCTGAAAAGCATGTAGCCTTTTGCAAATAGTAGCAAATTATTTTGAAGATACAGAAGTTGCATTACGTTGCTATGTATGCTAATTTTAAAGTGCCTTATTTAGAATTACACAATATCTGATACAGTGAAAGAATCCTCCTGTAGAAATATGCCAAATTTCTCCATTTAAAATATGTGTGTTCATATTACCCTTTATACACATGTATGCACCACATCTTTCTTCTCATTAAGTTTGACAATTTGTGACAGGACAGAAAGGGAATTAATTCCATTTAGTAATAGAAACCCCATTTCTCTTTTTTCTAGCACCAAGCAGCTGCAATGAAATTGCCTAAACCACTCTATCACCTGTGTGGTTCTTAAGGTCACCCTCAATGGTCTTCCATTTCCTTATGTTCACAGCTTGGCACCTAGTAATTTTCAGAATCAGGAAATAGAAGGAAGTTACATATTTTTATTCTAAGAAGGATTTTTTTAATTATTATTTTTATCTGAGAATAAATAAATGTCAGGTTACAAATATTAAAAATCAGAAGCTTGTCCGTAATAATCACAGTAATGTCAATGCCACTTCTGTTTAGAAAACTTTGGAATTAAAATATTCTGCATGACTAAGAAACTTCCCCTCTCCTTTAAAAAAATTGTCCATATGTAAGGGGCAATAATCAATAAAGTTTAAGAATAATTTTTGGTAATAAGACTGAAAGGCACCCAGTATTACTTCTCCTTTAGAAGCTGCTCAGCGTTCTTGCTGCTGCCAACTTCAATGGATTATGTCAGTTAAAATGAAAATCCTGTGATATTACTTTTTATTACTTTTTATATTATCCATGAATATCTGGGTTTATAATGTTGGCACTGAATAGGGCTTGCCAACATAAGCCATTCTTCTCAAGAAGTGTGGGATTTTTTTAAGTTTGGGTTCTGTCCTGGTCAGGTTTCAGTCCAGAATCAGGGGTGTGAATACTTATGATGATTTGAACAAATGTACTAATCCTTCTGGATGCGCCCAGAGAGATTTGCTTATATTGGTATTTGCCTGTAGCACCAATACGTAGCTGCAACCCAGACAGTGACCAGCTTAGTGCAAGGATGTTCACAAAGAACTGTATGCTATTAATTAGCAGGGTTGTGTTTTGGTTTGGTTTGCTTGTTTCTTTCTTTTTCTCTCAAATTGAAGGTGTGTGGGAGAAGTCCAATTTACCATAAAGTGTGTGGGCAGACTCAGTGGTTATCTCATTATTTCCAACTCAGTTGCAAGCTTCCTGAGTCCATTTGTGCAGGAGCCTGAGAGTGTGTGCTCTGCAAAGCAGAGCATGGGCTGGTGATCCCCAGGCTAGAGAGGTGGTTGCTAAAAGCAACGCACAGTGCAGCACAGCTGCCCAGATGTTCTGCTATTTCTGCTATGGTGTGGCTCTGCCAGGAGCTGTTCCCCAAGGACGGTGTTCTTCTGACTAATTTTTAGTCATAGTCTCTCTGTAATGGTGGTAATATCAATTATGGAGGTATTCTCCCATACATACACATTAAGAAACTATCTTGCCTGTGGAGGTTTTTTTTCCAGAACATGTCATTTAAGGGAGCAATCCCAATTAACAGCTCTTGTTTCCTCCACAGTGCAAGTGGGTTTTTTTGCAATATCCTGCAAAAAATAATCCTTCAGTATCAGGCATGAAAATAGATTTTATGGGAGACATTATTCATACTGCTAGTATGGTAGAAAAACCAGAATATTCAAGATGGACCCATAAATTTATTTGTGCAGCTACTTTCAGCCCCTAAATTACAAAAAAAACAAATAAGAAATATACCTAAGCAAATGTATGTCTTTGTGGACTTCTTTGTGGCTAGAAAAATGTATTAGTCCTTATTTAACCAGCATATTTAAGATTTTTATCTTTGTCTCGTAAACTATTAACTGACAATTTTCCTTAATGATTTTATTATTTTACCATAATAACTTTATTTCAGTCTGAACAATATGAAAAGGATATTTTGATATCACTCTTGAATTGCATAAATGCAGATACTAATGGTTTCACATGAGTTTGATACGGATATTTTATTTACATTGGCAATATATGGCATTTTTTTCTACAAGTAATATTCAATTCCAAACCATATACTAACAATAACTATTATGATTGTTCTTTAATTTTTCTGTCTATAGTTTTGACTTTCCACTGTTTCACTGATAAAACCTTAGTTCAGGTGAGTTGCAAAGCAGAACAACTACTCTGATTTTTATCAATTTGAGATGTAATAATTCTTGCTTTCAGAAAAATTGAAAAACCCAAACAAACTATTAAAAATAATAATAATAATTAAAAGATAATTATCACTGTAGGGTGTAGATATTCTATTATCCCATGATTTTTAGTCTGCCCAGTTTGGGGGACAGGGATAATGTTAAAACTTGTGATGCCCAGCTGCGAAATTTGGTCTCTTCCTTGAATTACGCCTGTAATTGGGAGCAAAGTACGCGAGTTCAGCTAAAGGTCACCAGAAAAACGTCCCTGTAACAACCACAAAGGGGCACCAGAGACTGTCAAATTCCTCCTGGAAGAGTTTTAGCCATCTACTGCACACGAATAGTGAAAACGTAAATGTTGTAACCTGTTCTGAGAAATCTTCTGCTTCTTCCTGAAAACTGTGATAAGAAGTTCTATATAAACTAAACATTGTCAATGGGATTCATGCATGGCTTTGGAAGCTATTCCTCATGCATTCAGCACTGTAATGAAGAATTCCTGCTTTCTAAAACTCCAAAATGAGTCGGAAAGGTCCCTTCAACTGGATTTTACAGTAACAAGCTCAGGGGAAAGCAGGAGCCTCTGAGCACAGCAGCAGCAAGGAAGAAGGACACAAGGAAAAGGGGCTGGGTTTTCAGTCCTCCTGGCTTTGCTAGATTATGGCAGAAAAGTGGGAAAGATACTGACCCCTTTCTGTTCTGCCCCTCTTGGGTCCTTCAGGATCTAGTTCCTCCTATCAGTACCAACACATTAGCCAGGTCCACTCAAGCCGTAATACTCCACCCCTTATTCCATACCATCTCCTGCCATGCTCATTCACCACATTACAACTGTCTTTATACAATAGTTTGTCAAGTCCAGGCTGCAGATCTTCATCCCTTATGGCAGTTTCTCAGGGTGGTGGAGATAGTATAGGGTTTATCAGGGTTTGTGCCCTCCTGCTGCAAGGTCTTCCTGAGGTTCCTGGATGCTACTACATTACCCTAGAGAAAAACACTTAAAACAATATATCACTGTCATGCAATAACTAAAACAATACAACTCTAACTAAATCCTCTCAGGCAGAGTTAAGCTTGATTTGCCCTTGGTGAAGCCATGTTGTTTGCCACCAATCACCACCTCCATGTTTTCCGTGTGCCTTAGCAAAGCCACCAGGAGGATCTGCTCCATGATCTTGCCAGGCACAGAGGTAGTTCCTTAGGTCTTTTTTCCTTCCTTTTTGAAAATGGGTGCTGTGTTTCCCCTTTTCCAGTCAGTGGGAACTGCAACAGACTGCCATGACTTTTCAAATATGATCGAAAACAGCTTTGCAACTTCATCTGCCAGCTCTCTTAGGAGCTGTGGATGGATCTTGTCAGGTGCCATGGACAAGAGCACTTTAGGTTTTTTAGATGGTCACAAACCTGCTCTTCTCCTACAGTGGGGGGGAATCTTCCGAGTCTCTGCCTTTTTCTTCTGTGACTTGGACAACGTGGCCAGAGCCCCTACCAGCGAAGACTGGGGCAAAAAGTTGCTCAGTACCTCAGCCTTCTCCATATCCTGCATGATGAGGTCTCCTGTTTCCTTCTGGAGAGGGCCACATTTTCTCTGTTCTGCCTCTTACCACTGATGTAACTGTAGAAACCCTTCTTACTACTCTTGATGTCCCTGACTAGGTTTAACTCCATCTAGGCTTTAGTTTTCATTTCAGTCATCCTGGTCAGATGGCCTATAGCAGACTCCCACTGTGGTATCACCTGCCCATGTCTTTCTTTTAACCCTGAACCTTAAGGTCTCTATCAGCTTCCCCATCCATCACCAGATGGAGCTCCATGGACCTCAGCTGGTTGTTGATGTAGAGGATGATACTCCCTCCTCTTCTCCTCTGCCTGTCCCTCCTGAAGAGCTTATACTCATCCATTCTCACACTTCAGGCATAGGAGTCGTCCCACCACATCTCAGTGATGCCAGTAACATCATAGCTCTGCACATTTGTTGTGCACGTTTGCAGCTCCTGCTGCTTATTTCCCAGCTGTCTGGACATGATCTGGGGCAACCTGCTCTAAGTGACCCTGCCTGAGCGGTGGGGTTAGACAAGGTGACTTCCACAGATCCCTTACAACATCAGTCATTCTGTGATTGTGTGACAATGAATTCACTATTGTAATAGACTTTTCATGCATTGAATCATAAATATCAATTGTATAATTATGCTTATTATATTTACAATAACTTGATATTAAAACAGGTTAAGAAAACATGTGGAATCAAAGTCTTCAACTCAGCTAGGAGAGATTAATTATGTTTAAAGTTCAAAAGAGCTGCCCACTTTATTATCCACAGCTCTTTACCATCAGACAAGGTGAAGTCTGTGGAAGCAGAAATAGCAGCAAAACTCCATCAGATGAGAACGAAGAAGAGAAACCTGAATGTGTTTACCGATGAAGCAACTACCTCTTGCTTTTCCTGTTAAAAAAATAGGCTGGGATTGATACAGAGAAGCATTAATTCAACTGATTGCTGATAGTCTCTCTCACACCATTTTTCATCTTGGGTGGATGCCATTTTTGCCAGTTGTATCACCTACAGATTATTCTTCAAATTATTTGTTTCACTCTACAATACTTTCCTGTGTTCTTCACAGTTACTTTGTAAGAAATTATCAACATTGGTGGAATGTTCAGAAAATAGAACTCTTGTCCTCACAGGGAATCTTTTAAATAGAATATCAGAAAAGGCACTTCAATGCCATCACACTGGGACTGTAAGCAAACTGGAGAGAAGGTATTTCTTTTTATCTGTGACTTCATTAGTAAATCTGACCTTCAGAAGAGTTGTTAGGTAAGACAGATAGTTATAAGTCAAGACTGTAATTATTGTTATTCCAAAGAGTGTCCTCTCTTGGGCAGACTAGATCTATGGGCTGAGGCAACTGTATGAGCTTCAACAGGGCCAAGTGCTGGGTCCTGCACTGAGGTCACAACAACCCCATGCAAAGCTACAGGCTAGGGGAAGAGTGGCTGGAAAGCTGCCCAATGGAAAGGGACCTCAGGATGCTGATTGTTAAGCACCTGGATATGAGCCAGCAGTGTGTCCAGGTGGCCAAGAAGGCCAGCAGCATCCTGTCTTGTACTAGAAATAGTGTTGCAAGCACATCTAAGGAAGTGATCCTCCCCCTGTACTAAGCACTGGTGAGGACCCACCTCAAGTACTGTGTTCAGTTTTGGGCACCTCACTACAAGAAAGACATCAAGGTGCTGGAGCAGGTGGTGAAAAATAATCTGAAAAGACATTTCAGAGGGACAACAAAGGATTAAGGCCTGAAGGTGTTATGTCTCACCAAAAACACAATTGCCAATTCCAGAACCCAAGGCAGCATTTACCATTGTACTTGCCACCACTGGGGACTCCTGTCCCCCAGGCAGCAGAGGGTAGAAACTGAAGAGTTAAGCTTTGGAGATACTGATTCAGATTCCTTCTACAGAAATGGAGATTCTTTCCCATGTTTCCAATAGTCATCGCAGCAAATACATGGGCATGGAGCAGGTTTTTGTGAAAAGCAGAGAACCTGCTGCCACTTCCAAAGAGGTGGAAAATAGTATTCTTACAGTCTCATTCTGCTGCATGGAATTACAGCTCACAAGTAAAGACACTTAACTGCAGTTTTGGAAAGTACAAAGGACTGAACTGACATCTTTTTGCACAAAGGTAAATCTTAATGTAGAAGCAACTAATTTAGGTTGCTGGATAACACCTGGAATAAAAGGGACCCACCGTGCAGACACCCTAGTTGCAAAAAATAGCCTTGGCAAGGTGAAGTATTTGCTAAAGAAAGACAGTGCTGTGCTCACATTCTTGCTGCCTTTCTAAATTGTCAATGTGGGTTTACATCTGATTTGGCTTATTAGTAGAAACTTTCACCTCTCCCTTTCACCATGCTTTGAGAAACCACTAGCTGCTATAATGACTTTTGAGTAACACCTCTGTCTGAGGGAAAGGGAGATTGTTTTCTAGAACTAACACCTTAGACTTCCTCCATACTTCAAGGAAGTTCAGAAAAGCATGCCTAAGTATGAGGCAAATTTCAGCCCAGCTAATTTTATTACTAGACAGTGGAAAAATCCCTTCCAGTGTGAGCTAACAGGGTGCATAATCTATCTGTTTGTCATCTAGTAAGCAAAAAGGGAGCCTGTAAATCTTAGAGCAGATGGTAGATTTATGGTACAGTCTGTGTTCTTTTCATGGGATTTATTACCATATGTGCTGTTTCTATTCTACCATCCTTCTGTTTTGATTACTGATACAGCTCTATTTGAATGCAAGAAGGATTAGGGCTCAGTGTACTGTATCCAAGTCAGGTTCCAAAAGAGCAACAAGCAGTACAGTCATCCTTAACGTAAAGATGGTACCAGATAGAAAGCTAAAATTTTATGAAAGAAATAATCAAATTTATTTAATTATCTAGTTTTTTACATGCTGTATCCTGGGATTTGAATTATCCAAAGGAGGGGTTAAAGGCCTTTTACAAACATTAATGCCAAGTTAGCATTAACTAGATTTGTACTAGCATTGAACTACACACTCAAATCCATGAGGCAGCTAGCAACTTCTGGAAGCCTTCTTGGGTGAACTGCTAGACACGTGCCTCCTCTGTGTCTTTTCATTTCAAGCTGCAGTATTATTATTCTTCCTCTGACCCCTTATCCTCTTATTGTCTGTCTCTTTCTTCATTTCTTCTTTCCCTGAAGATGTCACTATGTTACAGAATAAGAAAGAGTAATAAGTGCCAGAGCAAGGAATGCTCTTTGGGGAGGAGAGTAATGGAGAAATAACACCTGTGCCAAAGGAAAATATCTTTTTTTTTTTTTCCTAGTAGTATAATTAGATCTTGGAAGACCTAATTATAAATATTATGTTTCCTCATTCTTTCAGTAGATTCCCATCTCTTTTGAAGCTTCCAAAAGCATATACCAAATGATAAGTTATTAATTCCTAGAAAAATCAGAGAAAAAACAATGTGACAGTCATTTTAATTGTTCAAAAACACAAAAAACTTAAATGTACATTTTTTAGTCAATTTGTATTAGTGGTCTCTTCCACCATGCATTATTTTCCACAGAAAAATACCTCTGGAATACAAATTATAATAGGTGACCCTGTATTTTGGAGACACTTTGATGCTGAAACAATGATGGGAGTTTACAAACATGATTAAAGTGTCATTGATACATCTCATATAAAAAAAAAATATAAAAAATATATATAATTAGATAATTACCTTAAAAGTTAATTAATCATGGTGTGGTACATGTACAAGATGTTTTTCGATGCCCAGAAAACACTGAAAATTCCTATCATTGATTAAAATATTGCTGTGGATGAAGATTAAATCAGTAAGTACAGCAACATGTCTGAATAAAGTCTCTGTCTCAGCCTTGTTCAAAGAAGAGCTAGTAACCTCCTTAAAAATCCATTCCCCAAAAATAGAAGAAACTGCCTCAAATCTAGACAAGATTACAAATTACACTTGCTAGCAAAACACTTATGAACATCATGTATTTAATATCATATTATGTCTTTCAAGCCACATATCTACACAAACAATTCATGAGAATCTGCTTCCTTAATCCTATATAAGCAATCACAGCAGGTACAGCCAAAAATAGCTAGTGGTCACCCAGCAATCATCTCCCTGCCTATATTTAAGTTTGCTCTTGTGGATGTTACATGTTGACCAGACTCCATGACATAATGTAGAAAACTTTAAAATCTTTATGTTAATATTTGTGTTCTTATAAGTGTGCCAGTACATCTCATCTTTCCTATCCCTTAACATTTTAGTTTTAATGTTTTTTTCTGCTAACAAACCCAATCTCTTTTATCTTCTGAAATTTTAATTTTCTGTTAAGATCTGAATTACAGGTATTCTAGTCAAGAAAAAAAACAAAACAAAACAAAACACTCACACACAACAACAACAAAACAAAACAAAACAAAAAACATTACCTAGGATCACCTCCCTTTTGGAGAAGAATACAAATTTGGCTGATTTTATAAAACTGTTAATTCTGAGCCTTATTTTCAGACTGCAACAGATTGTTAAAATAAGAGTCACAGGTATTGACCACTTGATTAAATATTTCTATTTTATCAGATGACACAACCTGTAGGATTTTGCTCATTGATGGTTCTCAGCTTGACATGGGATTTTTAGGACAAGCATTCTATCTGAATATAGTACCAAGCACAACAAGCTTCTCTTCCTCAGCTGAGGCTACTGTGAAATTACTATAATATTTTGTAATTAATTATGGTGACCAAGATGTTTGTATATCTTGCCTTTGAATGTTACTACTAGATATGTTAAAGTCATTTCTAAAGACCAAAGCCATGCTGTGTTCTACAGCAGCAGATGCTGAACAAACAAATACTATGTAATTAAGCAAATCCATTTTCAGATGGATTTGCTGAGGAGCTCCATCTTGTTTGTATTGAATTCTGTAAGTAGTTCAATGTATTAAATGAGTAATTTCTGTGCATAGTTTATAATACAGTCTTGATATATTGAGAAAATTCTTTACCTTGCATATGGCATGATCCAGTATCAACAACAGCCAGCCTTCTTTCTTGAAACACAAGTTTCAACCAATTTGTACATATTACAGACTGGATTACTTACCCAGAACTCCACTGGATATGTTTCAGGTCATGATTTAATATTGCTTGTTCATAAACTTTGTTACAGTATGCTTTCTGAAAACTACACACTATTCTATAATTGCATTCTTGTGCTTAGACCTAAAATGGCATTTTAGAACATTGCCAATCCATACATTGAAGTGTTCTTTGAATCATTAACAAGTCACACTGAATGGTATTGTTCATAATAGTGACTTTTTGTTGAATCCTCACCTCTCCACAACCAGTTTGAGTATTCTTCATCTCATAATAACCAAGCTCATTAATTTTATTTCTAATGTACAGGCACAAGAATTCTGTTCCCCAGCAGCCCTATTTTTAATGGAACTGAAAATTAATTTCAGTAAATTATGGAAGGAAGGGAGGATACCAAACATAATTGCAAGATATTTTGGGTCAGTTTAATTGCTAGGCTATTATTCAGGTCAGTCCAGTTTGTCTGTATCTCATCTTTATTCACCCTTCTCCGTTTCAGTAAAAAAAATAATAATAATTTAAAAAATACACCAAACAAACAAACAAAAAACGAAAACAACTTTAGTAATGACTGCTTGCAAAATGCTGACAGCTTATGAAGAAGTCAACCTACCTTTCCCATTCATTCTCAGGAGGGTACTTCAGGAAAATCTTTACAGTCATTAAGAACAAACATTCTACAAAAGCATCCAGAGATTTTTACCTTGTTACTTACCAGTCAGTTAATTACTCATTATATAGGTCAGCTTATATGATTTGTTTGTTTTCATAATTCGTTTACATAATTTCCATAGACAGTGTTTTTTGTTAACCAATAAACATTTCAGTAAGAAGATTTATCATTTCAGTTTACACTTTAATGAATTGATATGAAAAAGTGTATGTTCCAGTAATTAAATTAATTTCCCTATTCAAAACTTAATGTCACTTCATCCATACTTGACTGTAGCAATAGCAAAGATAAATATCATCACCATTAATTAAAATTATTTCCTCAGTAATGTCCCACACTTTTAAATTCCTCAGACTTTTTACTAGCTAAACAAGAATCGCAGCCATTTCTAGAAAGTACTTTCTGTTTAGGTAGTTTGCATATTGTGCTTTAACCATTTCGCTTTATTACTCATCTCAGAAGCTGTGTGCTTGAGGCTCTGCTGGCACTGCGATGCTGGCTCCGGCGGGCTGAAGACAGGGCATCCGTAACAGGAGAGTAGTGCCTGTGGAAATTACTCCCTCTACTGGGAATTCCAGGCTCTTGCTTTTACAGTTTACAGCCTCACCCCAGCTTTTACCAGATGGATCTAATCTACGGTTTTATCTTTTCCTATCTGTTCGGTGTCCCACTGTCTGGAAGCACAGCCAGTACTTTTGCTGTACATAAGGCAATATTTCATATGTATTTTTATAGTGAGCAAGAGATATTGTCTGTGTGTTTCTGTTGAGCTCAGAAAATTATGAGAGGGAGATATTTAATAGAAAAAGAAGATACTTGGTAAATAGACAAAAGAAGTCCCTAGTGACTGGAAGAAAGGAAAAAATATGCCTTAGGAACTACTGACCTGTCAGCCTCACCTCTGTACCTGGGAAGGCCATGGAACAGATCCTCCACAAGATATGCCAAGGCACATGGAGGACAGAGAGGCGATTCAGGACAGTCAGCATGGATTTAATAGGGGAAAATCCTGCCTGACCAACCTAGTGCCTTTCTACCATGGAGTGACTACATCAGTGGACAAGGGATGTCATCTATCTGGACTTCCGCAAGGCCTTTGTAACAGTCCCCCAGTAGATCCTTCTCTCTAAGTTGAAGAGATGTTTGTTGGGTCTACTGTTCTGTGGATAAGGAACTGACTGTATGGTCACATCCAGAGGGTAGTGGTCAATGCCTTGATGTTCAGATGGAACAGGATGACAAGTGGTGTCCCACAAGGGTTCGTACTGGGACCAGTGATGTTTAATACCTTTATTAATGATACTGACAGTGGTATTGAGAGCACCCTCAGCAAGTTTGCCAATGAAACCAAGCTGGATGGTGTCATCAATATGCCAGACGGACAGGATGCCATCCAGAAGGACCTGGACAAGCTGGAGAAGTGGGCCCAGGTGAGCCCCACAGGGTTCAATGAGGCCAAGTACAGGGTCCTGCACCTGGGCCAGGACAACCAGAAATATGAATACAGGCTGGGGGAAATACATGCTAAACAACCCTGTGGACAAAGACCTGGGAGTACCTGTGGATCAAAAGCTGGACATGAGCCACCAATGTGCTATTGCAGCCCAGAAGGATAACAGCATCCTGGGGTGCATCAAAATAAGCGTGGCTAGCAGATGGAGGGAGGTCATTCTGTCCCTCTGCTCTGCTGTGGTGACACCTCACCTGGAGTACTGTGTCCAGTTCTGGTGCCCCAACACAAGTGAAAATGTGCCCAGAGGAAGGCAATGAAAATGATCAGAGGGTTGGAACACATATCCTATGAAGACAGGTTGAGGGAGTTGGGGTTGTTGAGCCTGGAGAAGACTCTGGGAGGACCTTATAGTGATCTTCCAGTACCTGAAAGGGGCCTATAAGAAGGCTGGGGAAGACCTCTTCAATAGGGCATGTAACGATAGCACAAGGGGTAATGGTTTCAAGCTAGAGAAGGGTAGATTTAGGTTGGACATTAGGAAAAAGTTCTTTCATATGAGGGTGGTTGATCTCTGTAATGAGCTGGTGAGGGCCCCATCCCTGGAGACATTGACAGGGCTCTGAGCAGTCTTGTCTAGTAGGCTTCTATGGCTTGAACTTCTTTGATTGTAAGCTGATGTTTGTCTAGAGATCACTTAGCTGACAGGTAGGAAGATGCCATCAGTAATCTTTGCTGCCTAAGAATTCATGTTAGGAAGCTCAAAAGCAAAGGCACAGTTTCACAGAAAATGCCCTGGATATGCCAGAAGCACAAATCTCAGATTCAGAGATTTGCAGTTGTTCTCTACAGGAAACTGATGCCCCAAAAGTCTTTCTCTCACTCTCTTTTCCTACCTATCAACCTTAAAAATTTAAATACTTGGGCAAATAAGAACAGCTACTTTTTGAGCATCTCAGATATGCTTCAACAGAGTAGTAGAACTCCAGTAAATTAGCTCCTAGAGTCATTTGAGATGCCTTCAAGTATGGAACCTGGCCTCCAGCTGCTGCTCCAAAAGGCCATGTCATATCTGCCAGTATTATAAATATGTGAACATTGTAAGTGGCACTGAAGACATATTTGTGGGTATCTCAATCAAGCCTTGTATGAAATCCATAAAAAAAGACTCAGAACACCAGCTTTCTATGGCCCAGAAGCTCTTTAAAGTGCCTGCAGCTTACAATGTCCACATTATGATCTACAAAATTTTCTAAATGTTTAAGCCTAGTGTTTTGCTCAGAAAATGTTGGCACACAGCTTTGTCCTTAAGTCTGCTGTGGCTTAAGCTTGAAGTGGGGCTGTGGCCACATTATGTCAATGGCAGTAACAGCAACTGCTCTGTTCATTTGTAGTATCAGTGCTTCTACCTAAGGACAGCTCAGTGTCATGATTACAGGGGTTCTAATTCACTAGCTCTGGCAGCATCCTGCTCAGTGTGGAACAGATCATTACCCTTCAAGGAATCTCAGTCTTCACTGACTCCACAAGGCACAGAGCTGCCCTGAATCACCACCGTATAGCAAGGAGTTTCCTTTCAGCCCATCACTACTTACTTTTGGCTATTGAAATGATCACCTTAATGGGTACTTTAGTTGGGATAAACCAAAGTTTACACTCAAGGATTACGCTCAATTTATACAGAATCTAGTAACAGATAAATAACAAAAGTGGTAACATTGTTTACTATAGCATATTATTATATTACACAATATAGAGTATATGACTACAATTTTGGATCTCTGAGAGAACTGGCAGGAGAATTCATAGGCATCAGATCTCAGTAATACTAAAAATACTACATGTAATCACGCATGAGTGTAGGAGGTACTTTTGACTACAACAAAAGAGTATCTGAACACAGTATCATGTTAAAAAAGTAAGCTTCAAAGTCCTCTGTTTTGCTTTTGTTACGTGATCAAACAGCAAATACCGAACACAATGCAGCATTTGTCAGACCATAATTCTCAACACAGAAACTGTGCTATATAAATAATAAACATAATTTTCAAAAAAAAAAAAAGTAAAGTTAGATATTACTCAAACTTATTTCTGTCCTCAATTGAAATTTATATCTAAATGAGGATATCATCCTCTGAGTGTAACACTGTTATGGGTTTTATAACTGAACAATTTAATCTTGCAACTTAAACTCAAACACGTATGTAAACACTCTAACTCTGAAGTAATTTAGAGATCAATTTATGCCCGATGATTTATTATGTATCAAGTTTTTAAGCTGATAAATTCCAGCAATTTAACAGACTAAAAAAAGAGTTCAGAATGCCATTAATATATTTTTTAAAAGTAATACAACTGCAAAATGTGTAAACTACTATTTATGAAAAAAATACTGTGTTTGCAGTACATGTCCACTTAAACAGGTCTTATAAAATTAATATTGTGATCCACTCTCAAGGTATATGATATCTTAACCGAGAGTGTCTTCTAAAATGAAAAAACATACATGCTTTTCCTCTGCAGTCAGAGTAGCCTCCTACTCCCTCTACTTCCTCTCTATTTAATATTTATTAAACATAACATTAAATACACCATGCATACATACATTTGTATAGAAGAAAAACATTACCTAAAAGAAAAACTGATTTAATGATCCTAAACACTAAAAACAACTTTCAGTTTAATGGGATAATTAATTTATTTTTATCTCAGTCTGAGAACTACCCTGTTACATGCAGGCATTAGCACTAATGAGTGAAAGATACTTTCCCTATATTCTACCAATTTCTACTGAAAAAAATTAAGAAAAAAAATTGAGAAAGAGAATTAATTTTAGGCTGTTCTCACAAACTATGTAACACTGGAATAAAAAATATTTGCAATGGTAGAACAGTAGATGATGCTGGAGAAAGATAAAACTTCATCAAATAGAAACTACTGTGAAGAGCTGTTCAGACTATTTGAATGACAGCAGCATTAAAAAAAAAAACAAACAAACTTATTTATATCCCTTCTGAAGGGTATAAAATGTATTTTCACATTTCTTAGGGAATATTATTTTTGTATGTATGTTAAGCACTGACAAGGCAGTGACACCCATGGGACAGGAAAATTGGGACTAAGCCACAGAGGTAGCAGATTAACAAGGATAATCTCTTTTCCCCAAAAAGTATAATATAATTAAACAAACAACAAAAAACAAATCCAAACACCACAACCAACTCAAAAAATCAAACAAATCAACCAAAAAACCCTCCAAATAAAACTATACAGGTGGAAGTATAGTAAAAGAGGACTCGAAAGAACTTTCAAGGTCTTCAAGTCCCACCACCAATTGATGTAAGCTTCATATCATACAGCGGTACTTAATGTTCAAGTTAGTTGGTGGTTTTCCCTAATACTTAGGAAGCTCTTCCAGTAACCTCCCTTGCAAAACAACTACAACTTTTCAATTTCTACCCTAAATTTCTTAATAGCCAATTCATCCCTACTTTTTTTATGCACAAGTGCTAGGCTATATAGGGCTGTCATTATCTTTTATTTCCTCACTGATGACCTATTACTAAAAGCTTTTCTCAGCATTTCTTTTGCTGAACTAAGCAAGCAAAGCCTGTGTCTTCCCGTAATGCAGCCTCTACCCATTTTTATCATCTTAGTGTGACTTCTTTGCGCCTACTCTAGTCCCATTTTCTGTCTTGAAAAATAGATTATTACAACTATCTGTATTATTTAAAATTAAAAAAAATACCCAAACATTTGTATTCTTCTGTATGAACTAGAAATACACTCAGTCCAGGTCACAATTTGCCTTTTCAGAGCTACATCACACTACCACACTACTACACTAGCTTAGGGTAGACAGACAGTAAGAAGAAATGGAAGAAAGAGACTTTGGAACAGGTTGCCCAGGGAAGCTGTGGAAGCCCCCGCCCTGGAAGCGTTCAAGGGCAGGTTGGATGGGGCTTGGAGCAATGCGGTCTAGTGGGAGGCGTCCCAGCCCATGCAGGGAGTTGGAACTAGATGATCTAAGTCATCTAAGTACATGATAAGGTCCCTTCGAACCCAAACCATTCAATGATTCTATGATTATCTACCAATGAACAGGCATGCTGTAAACAATTATAATACTCCAATACTTCTTTTCACAGCTTCCATTTGATAAGGCCTGAGCTGATAGCAGCAAATCTTGTCAGTAGACTCTGAGTACATAACCTTGCACGTTATTCAGCTCTCATTTGCTTTACACTTCTCTAATAGCCAAGGTTATGATGCTCTTTCTTAATACTCTTTGCAAGTTCTAATTCAGCTTCTATTTAAACAGTTTTTATTCCTGTTCTTCATTCTAAGAAGAGCTGATCAGTATTTTTTCATTCTGCTCTTTTCTATTCCTCTTATTTATATGTAGGTGTTCATGTATTTCTAAAACCTTTCTTTAAGTAACTATCCATTTAGGTCTAGCAATATCTCTGAAAGTTTTGTCCTTGCCTGGATAGACATTCTTGGTATTTTAAATAACTATAGTTAAATTTCAGATACACACTCCATTCAAATTCCTGAGCAGTTCAGACTAGCTGATTTGGCACTTGCAATTTCTTTAGTTCATCTGAGTTCACTCTTAAAGTTAAGCACTTTACTTGAAGACACACTTTTGTTTGTCTTCCCACTTAATCTAAGCTGAATCAATTTAATCAAAAGCCCCGAATAAAGCTTTCAATGATGAATATAACTGTAATGTCCTTATTATTTACCCAAAGTAAATAGAAAATAGTACAAAACCCTATCCAGTGGGTTGTTTACTTAGAAAAAACAAAGAAAAACAAAGGAAAAAAAAAAGGTAAAAAAAAGGTAGTGGCAGCAATAAACTTTCTCTTGTGCTCAGTATAAAGTCCCAAGCATTCCACCCAACAGTTTCCTTTTCCTCATTCATTTCTCCTGGTCATTTTCTAAGATACTTTCCTCCAGCACAAATGATCAAATAATAGCTATGCAAGTCTGAGAGACTACCCAGGCTGATGGGGACAGTCTAATGGGTCAAAGGACCAGGGATTATGAAATTGGGTAGCTGAAGCCTAGCACAGTCTAGTGCATGACTGAATATCTGGAGAAAACGTAATTTCTTCAGTTGGAGAAGACCTATTTTGGTAAAGGAACTCTACAGGACTGAAAGTCTGGTCTTCCATTTTCCTAGGCAGCAAAGTATTTTTTCCAGCTTCATAAACACTACTGGCAGAGAAAATTATGCATCCCTGCTGCAGCTATTGGAACGCTTCACCACTTGATAAACTGTTCATGGAGCACCTATGAACTGGTTATACTATCCTTGTGCCATGACACAGTATATGTCTATGCACAAATCACTAAACCATTGCAGCGTGTTTCAGTGTTCACTGATGCACTGAATGCAGTCTTCAATATAGTCTTCTTGCTATACCACCCTTACCTCAAAACACCATGTAAAAAAATACCCTCTGGTTTCTGATTTACTGTGTCTGTTTTGCACTGATCCTTGGGCTGCTCGCCATAGGCTCCAGGAGCACTTAATCTATATTCTGCCTTGGAGTTAACTTCTGTACAAGGCTATCCTGTATCCCAAAGCCACAGCACAAGCAATACCCATTAACTTCCTCAGTGATCCCTTTATACACTCTTAACCTTGCACAGGCCAGCTGCCCTGTTCTCGACCTGTGACACTCTGTAAGACAGTTAATACAGCTAACCACATAGCTGAATGGCACGTTCCACTTGCGTAATAAAACCAAATATGCTGAACAAAATTCTCAAAATATAACCCTATAGGCAGTAGCAAAGTCTTATTTTTCCTCATTCTGTTTGCCATTGCTGTGACATGAGCCATTCAGTGCCCTTCATTTCTTTCCCCCAGTGCCATCTTCACTGCTTGTTCTTCTCAAACATGGGATTCCATTAAATTAAAAAATAGCCTAACTCTACATCTTACTTAAGCAGAAGCAAATGAGATTACAAAATTTTAAAGGAGTAAAAGCTATCTCCCCTAATCATTTGAGTATTTTTAATGTCAGAAGGCCACACGTTAAATTAACAGCTAGTAATTTTAACCTGTATTTCATTTTCTCCATTCATCTCACTTCACCTGCTTCTATACACCTTTACCAATTAAGTTTGCTAGAAAATGCCTTATAACCTGCAACTTTTTAAAACGGATAAATAGTGGTTTTTTGCAAATAGTTCTTTCAGTTTAAATTCGAGCATCCTGTACCACACTAGAAATTATTTCACAATAACAGTCTCTTTTAAATAAAATTACTGTACAATTATGGCAAACAAAAACAGTACTTAATTGTTGTGAACATGCCACTTGTGAACTTCTTTATGTAGGTCTTCTTTACTGGGTCCACATTAAGTAAGAAAAAGTAGCAGTTAGCACATCTCACCAAATATAATAGTCACTAAAAAGACCCTAACAATCCGCTCCTCAAAAATAAAAACAACAGCTTTTCTAACCATAGAGTGGGAAAATGGGGGAGGAAAAAAAAAAAAAAAAAAAAGTCACAGCACAGAGTAATTTGTTCGATTCTTTTTTAAAAACACTATCACATCTAATATTTTTATAACCATTTTCTAACAAGTATAAAGTAATTTGGCTAGCTTTTATTACTGAAAAACATAAGGCTTTCTGAATTAATGTTGTTTTTTAAGATATTTTTATCACATTATTCTTTGAAAACTCTCACGAGTAACACTCTAGATAGCAGAAACTGAATAAACCTATATTCTCTCCCAAGGAAAACAAACAAACAAGCACATACAAAAAAACCAAAACAACAACAAAAAACCCCAAACAAACAATCACCCAAACTATATATTTCTACTGTTACAAGGTAGTCTTAGAACAGTAACAGGTTAGTGAAGAGTAAACAATCATTAAAAAAAATTATCAGGTAAATGTGTGTACTAAACAAAAAATGGTGCTAGTGCTCCTCTGCACCCATGAGAGCCCAAATCTTCAGGTGAGTCCTGCATCTATCTGATAACAAAATCTACAGGGAACGTGCTTTGAAATGCAAGAAAAATCACAGAAATTGGATATAAATGTAGCAGAAACAGTGACATGGTGGTTTCATTGTTTCAAACCACCTCCACATGCCAAAAAAGTGGGCAGCCTCGCTATTTTATCTCAGCAATCCTCCATTCATACTGCTCTGATACCTGTGGTCCCTTCCCGCATTCGAAGCAGAGCGTTATTAACAGATGGTCAGCTACAAATGCACGTTAGCTCCTGATCACATTAGTATCACCACAAAAAGCCAAAACACTACCGGTGTGGAAAGACAGCGCATTTAGTTTACCAGCTTTTATTCACTGCTGAGGTATAGATGACCATCAAAAGATCATCAAGTCCAGCTCTCAACCTAGCACCCTGCACAGTCCACCACTGAACCATGTCCCTAAGCACCACATCTACAGGGCTGTTCAATACCTCCTGGGATGGTGACTCCACCACTTCCCCAGGCAGCCCATTCCAGTGCCTGGCAACCTTTTCAGTAAAGATTTTTTTCCTAATATCCAATCTAAACCTCCACTCAAACAACTGGAGGCCATTTCCTCTTGTTCTATTGTTTATTAGTCGGGAGAAGGACCAAACCAACCCCCTCACTACAGCCTCCTTTCAGGTAGTGGAAGAGAGCTGTGAGGTCTCCCCTCAGCCTCCTGTTTCCCAGGCTGAACAAGCCCTGTTCCCTCAGCCACTCCTGGATCTGCAGACCCTTCCTCAGCTGTGCTGCCCTCTGGACATGCCCCAGCCCCTCCCTGGCGCTGCGCTGCACTAAGTCGCCAACAGTCTTCAAAACCACACGCCCACCGCGGCTCCCATGCGGCCCTGCATGATGTGCAGCAATTCCCTCCAAGGGCTCACAAGGTTATGCCTTCCCTTCCCTTCCCTTCCCTTCCCTTTTCTTTTCCCCTTTATATTTTACTTAAAGCTCCCCCTTGGTTCTCGCTGACTGCTAAAACAGAGACTACTGACGACACCCTGCCCGGTGTTCTTGCCGGCACTTGTTGGTCCCCCCGAGGTCCCTGGCCCCGCTCTTGGCGTGTCAGCTCTCTGGGTCTAGCTTCGTTCCTCGGGCCCGGAGCAACAGGGGGTTCTGTCTTCATTTTTTACTGACAAGTTGAAATTCCGCTCCCCGTTCATTCACTACCGCGCCCCTGCACCCTGGTCACCGCTTGCCGGCGGGGCTGACCCCACCCCGGCTCCGTCTCTGCCAGTCAGGAGACGGGAGACGTGCCACCCTCGGGGCTGGGCACGGCGCGGCCGCTGCCCTCTCTCTGCCCTGGCCACAGCCGGCCCGGCCGCGCAGCCGGCGCCGGGCCCGACCTCCCTCCCGCGGCGCCGGGCGAGGGGCGCAGCGGCCGCCGGGGAGGGCCGGCCTCCCCTGGGGCGGCGGGCCGGGCCCGGCCGGGCCGGGCAGCGCTAGCGGAGCGCTTTCCGCTGCCGTTTGTCTCCCGTCTCTTCCCGTTGGCTGGAGCAGGGCGGCTGCCGCCCCCGGCCCCGCACGGCGCGGCCCGGTAAGCGGAGCGCGGCCGAGGGGGCGCGGCCGTGGGCTGAGCCGGGCTCCGGGCTGCCCGGAGCGGGGCGCTGGGGCCGCGGGCTGAGCGCGGAGGGGCGGGACAGCTGCCTGGAGCAGGGGGGCGGCGGGGCTGCCCGTCCCGGGGCGAGCCCAGCGCGGGGCGACAGCCCGACTTGTCCGCGTTCCCCCCGCGGCGCTCGGCGCCCGGGGCGCGCCCCAGCCCGGCGGCGCGGGGCTCAGAGCGGGTCTGCCAGCCCAGCCCTCCCCGCGCTGCTCGGGGGCGGCTGCCGGGCCCGCCCGCCCAGCCCGAGCCCTGCCCGTGGGGCCGTCGGTGCCCGAGCACCCGGCGGGGCCCGGGCAGGCGCGGGAGCTGCCGGGCACCGGAGCGCGGCCGCGGGCGGCTGCTGGGCCGCGCTGCCCGCTGACCTGCGGCCGGCAGCTGCTGCCAGCTGGGGCGCAGCGCGGCGTGCCTGCTCGCGAAGCCCTTCGTTTGGTTCAGCAGCTGGTGTTTGTACGTGCAAGGGCGTGAAACTGGTCGGAATCATGCAAGGAGGAGACGATGCGCTGATCCGTGGTTGTCCTTTGACGTATAAGGTCTGTGCCCTGGCAGTGATTTAAACACTCCCTGTTCTCGTTATACCTGGTAAACCTGTTGACTTCGGCAGCACGAAGTAGGATTTTTTAGCAAGTTACGCAGTTAATACTTTGCAAGTACCATTCCTTTTTATGTCAACTGCTTTTTAAGTACATAGGCTACTCTTACTACAAGGAGAATCACACACTGGCCACTCTGGCTCTCATCAACCAGTGGACCATGATATGGAAGCTGAACTGGTAGGACAGTTCACAATGGAGCAGGAGCTGGCACAGGAGCAGATGGCAACAGCTCTTCCACCCATCTTGCTGCTTTGGCTGCTATGCTTTCTCTAGTTGTCTGGAGGCAGTTCTTTAAACTTCCTTTACTCCCTTCCCATCTAAGTACTGCTTTATTGAGAAACACTGGTTAAGTACATTATTTAAAGTGTCTCTCTAAGCAGATATACTTTGAAGATCAGAAGCTGGCAGCAAGTTGTGATGTGTTTCTGAATGCCTTCCATGGTTGTTTCTTTGTCTGGGAACAGGAACTTCTGGTATGGACACTTGTTGGCTAGGACAGCTCATCTAGCTTCTGTCTGTCATCCTCCTTCAAAACTGCCACTTATTCAATATTTTTTTCAAGACTCCTGGTAACTAATGCTCAAATTTCTCTGTCCTAATTTCTTGCTGCAACCTAATTATTATTGTAGTCTTCATCGCTGCAGTGTTTTGAAGGGATCCAGAATGACTTTTGAGAAAAAGGCATTGAGAACCATTTGTCTTGCTGTGCTAATTTTCTTATTTTCATGCATTTGGGGATGAGGGGCAAGCTAGTTCAAAAGAAACTCTAGACCAGGTTTTCAACGGAAATATAAGGGGTTTAGTTCTTTGCTTTGAATGTTTGAGAATTTTTTTCTTGGTGTTTTACTTCAGGTTTTCTAGCAATCTTTCTGAAGAAGAAATGGCCAAAGCTTAATACATTATACAACTCAAATTGTATAAAAAACTTACATATAAATATCAAAGGAGACTTCCTACTATGATGGGATGCCAGAAGGGGAAATGTCCCATTCAGGGAGTGATGAATAAACAGGAAGCTGATCAACTCTATACCATTTCTTTGTCTGCTAAGTCTGCTGCTTGATCCTTGACATTTTCATGTGAACAGTTCCACTCGCTTTCTTTGGTGGTGCTCATAGATTTTCCAGATAGAGTGGGAACAGGGGAAAAAATACAATTCCTTTTTCCACTTCCCTTAACATATTCATGAGCATTAAAATCTTAAAGAGCTCATTACTTTCAAATTGTTTGCTGCTGGGGAGTTGTTCTTTAAGCTTCCAGTGTTTCCTGTGCTTATAAATATAAGAACAACATTTTCAAATAGATCTAGTGGATTTTGTTTTAGTTTCTACCTTCACAAGGCATTCTCCATTCTTTTTTTGCTTTGAAAATTTGTATTATCTGTCTAGTTTGCTCAGCCCTGGTGAAGCTTCATTTTGAGTTCTGCATCCAGATTTGAACACGGCTGTGCAAGAATAGCTGACCAATTTGAAAGAGTTCACAAAATAGAAGTTCACAAAAATTTCACAAATAGGAGATCAAGTAAGCATGATCTGTGAGGAAAGGGGGATAAAACTGGATTTTTTTTAGCCCAAATAAAAGTTTTAAGGGAAAGTAATATACAGTAAGTGTTAGAAATTGTAAAATGTACTGGAAAAAAAGGAGCCATTTTGTTCTCTGGATACACAGTGAATAAGGGAAATGCCAAAAAAATCAGAAAAAAAAATAAAATTGAAGAAGGTATTTAAATAGTTTGGGAAGACTGTGAAATCTCCATTAAAGGTCCATAAGAGAAGGTTAGACAAATGGTTTTCAAGAAAGGGAACTGGGGACTCTGACTTGGGAAGGAAGTCTTAGGACTCTCAGCTCCTGGCTTCTCTGAGACTGAATCATATAAAAACGTCTGAAGCACATATAACAAGAGCCATGGAGGAGCGTTACATTTTTAGCCCGGGTATGTCTACATGCTATTTTGGAGGCAAACATGAGCTCACACAAAGTAACAGATCTGAAAGCAGTACAGTCAGAACAGACATGGCCCAGTGCCAAGCTGAAAAGGCGCAGTGAGAGTGACACTATCTAGTTTCCAAGTGACAAATTGGAATCTTTTATCTTTATGTTTACATTTTTTGCTGATAGACAAGGCCAAGTGAAAATAAAATGTCTTTAATAGTTTTAAATGCAAAGCCAGACACATAAAATTTTGCTAAAATATATCCAGAACAGAATGGTTAAATGGCATTTAACTGTAAATACATGTCAAAACCCTGTATTTTTATGCTTTTGAGTTCTAGTTGAAGTGATGAGCAAATAAAAATAAAAATTAATGCTTATGTGAGAAATAAGAAACATCTTATTTGCTATCTTCTAGTATGATAAATATAGACCCTCTGCAATGTGTTAGTGTGCATTTGTAGTGTTTCTTCCTTCCTCTCTAAGAACTGCAAAAGGCATGTATATGCAGAATTTTAATAGACCTATTTTTCCTTTTTAAATTTTGCTAGTCCAGAAGAACACTTCAGCCTACTGTAATATAGTCTTCAAAAGTATTTCCCTTTTGAGGTGTTTTTTTTTCCATGCACTTCGCTATTAATGTTCTTGGTTACACAAAATACAATCTGTGCTGTGCGAGTTATTACATATATATTAATTTATCTTATTAATAAGCATTTTTAATTGAAAGATATATGCAGAACTAAGAAGACACTTTTAAAGTGTATAAACAATTAGAAAATGGCTCTTATTTTTGCAGTAAAACATTGCTTGCTTGCTTTCTTGCTAGATATTGTTCAGGTGAGGGGGGTGTTTACATCACTTCAAATGGCAGTGATCCTGAGACAGCCTTTCTTTGCATTGCCTGGACCTTATATTTTAAATATAGCAAATACATGTATCCATCAGCCCTTTATCATAGGCCAATAGATAAACATCTATTATAAATTGTTTTATACCCTGCTCCAGTAAGCATTATCAGCCTCTAATGAAGCAGCTGTTCAACAGATAGCAGAACAGCATTTTTTCTATAAAAACTAGCATAAGGGGAATGGAATGTATACAGATACTTAAATATATACTATCTGAATACACTGATACAGCATGTAAGGTGTGCTGGTATAGGTTTCAAGAAAGCATTTTAGGAGATGAGGATATGGCTGTAACGGAAAAGCAGATCTGATAAAGTCTTATTTAAATTGTCTTTCAGTCCTTCCTGGTTGGTCTTAGATCTGAGGTTCTCACTGAGCTGTTGTGAAATTAAACTCATTCCAGAAGCACGTCATGAAGTTGTGAAGAATACATTCATTAAAACAGCTCTAAGTTGTTTGAGTGATACGAACAAATTCATACTAGTCATCATTCTTTCAGTACCCTGTGAAGTCTTAACGATGCATTTATCCCAGTGACGTGATACACACTGCTTGTAAAAATCTTTCAGAGCCTGCATTTACTTTTTATCTAGTTCTTTTTGTTTGGGTTTTTTTTTCTAAAGTTATTCATAGCACAGTTCAGCGTTTTTATGCGTTCCTCTTTAGAAATATATCTAGTACAGAAAGTAGCAGCACAGACATAGTGAGGTTAATAAAAAGCGAACAGAGAACCTGCTTAAATCAAGGCGTTTGAACAATCACATTTTTTGTCATGAACAGGACAGGTTTCCATGTAAATTTTGCATTCTCTAAGTGTCTCCTCCACTTTTGCTTGGCCATCTAAATGTACATTAAGATATGTTCATGGAATCTTAAAAACATAATTTTTTGTGACATTGCAATAGAATATTTAAATTTTGCCTTAATTTAACTTTCTAAGCTTATCATGGCTCTGGTTATTAAAAGCTGCATGTACAGTTAAGCTAGGAGTCTAAGGTATGCACACTGTATTTCCATTCTTCCTTGTCAAACTGTATTTCAGACTCTACATATGTAGAAAAAGGAAATCTGCTGAAAAAAAAGACCTCAGAAATGAAAAATAATGAGTAATTTCTGTACCTTTGTTTCATAGGCTTTGATTAATTCAGAAAACAAGGAAGAAAAGGGGAGGGTAGATATGGGGGCAAGGCAAAAGTCTGTATGGCTTGATAGGCCATACTGCTATTCAGACAGCATGTATTGAGGATGCATTGAGGGTGTCAGAGTTTCTTTAGTAAGAGAAAACCAAACAAAAATTGAATTGTGGAAATAACTGCAAAATCAGATGTTTGGACTGTGAAAGAATAGAGTTTTTTTAATACTGCCTCTAAGTTTTATGCCTCACCTTCCCTGTCAGCAAGCACTGCACACTTTGGCACCATGAGGAAGCATAGTGCTTGAGTGAGTAGATGTAAAATATTGTGGTGGTGTTTTTTTTTTCATGTAGCTACCACAAGGGGGTAAAAACAGAAGCAGGACCTTTGGAAAAAACATGGCAAACAGGAGAGGCTTTGGGAATAGATTTGAGGAGACCAGATAGACATCAGAACACAGTAGTGCAGAGAGAAAAATATTTGCTTATCCTTCCAGTTGTCTTAATTTAGGTCTTTATTTTACAAGGTCAATTCAGGTCTGTGAAAAGCTCTCTTATATCAGTAGTTCTGATTGTCCTGCACAAAATAATTCAAGGGACTAAGCCTCCAGAGGCACACTGAGAAAACAGTCCTTTTCCTCTGTGGTTTTGTCAGCATTCATTTTTATTATGTGTCATCACATTTATGTGTGCATATTTAATGTGTAAGATAATAATGACTTACTTGACTTGTGCGAAGTGTTTGGCAATGTCCCACACAACATCTTGGTCTCTAAATCGGAAAGATGTGGATTTGAAGAATGCATAAGGAATTGGCTGGCTGGTCATACTCAAAGAGTAGTGGTCAAGAGCTCCATGTTCAAATGGAGACCAATGACAAGTGGCATTCCGCAAGGGTCATTACTGGGACTGGTACTGTTTAACATCTTTGACGGCAACATGGACAGTGGAATTGAGTGCACCCTCAGCAGCTCAACATGAGCTGGCAATGTGAGCTTGCAGCCCAGAAAGCCAACAGTATCTGGGGCTGTGTCTACTCCACTCTCATGATACCCTACCTGGACTACTGTGTCCAGTTCTGGAGCCCTCAACACAAGAAGAACATGGAGCTGTTGGAGGAAGTCCAGAGGACAGCCATGAAGATGCTGAGCAGGCTGGAGCACCTGTCTTATGGAGACAGGCTGAGAAAGTTGGGGTTGTTGAGTCTGGAGAGGTGAAGGCTCTGGAGAGACCTTGTGGCAGCCTTCCAGTACCTGAAGGGGGCCTACAGGAAAGGTGGGAAGGAAATTTTTATGAGTGTGTGTAGTGACAGGACAAGGGTAATGGCTTAAAACTGGAAGGAGGGAGATTTAGGTTAGACATGAGGAAGAAATTCTTTGCTGTGAGGGTGGTAAGACACTGGCACAGTTTTCCCAGGGAAGTTGTGGATGCCTCCTCCCTGGAAGTGTTCAAGGCCAGGTTGGATGGGGCTTTGAAAATCTTGGTCTAGTGGGAGGTGTCCCTGCCCATGCAAGAAGTTTGGAACTAGATGATCTTTAAGGTCCTTTCCAACCCAAACCATTCTATAATTCTATTATTCCATTTCTGTGGCCATATTTTGGGAAAATATGGGAGTTCTGTCTTTTTTCTAAACATTAAGAAAGTTGATTTGTTTTAAAAATTTGTTTTGTTGTTGCTTTCTAGTACTGTATGAAACCTGGAAATAAAAAAAACTGTAGCACTTCGCAATTTAGGATGTTTAGATGGCACATTCTACAAGATCAGAGAATGTAATTAATGCAATTATCTCCTCTATAGTCAAGAGATTACTGATGGACTTCTGGGTCACAAGAGGAAAGCATGTGTTGTTTCAATAGATTATTTAATTTTATGTTTTATGGTCTTTACTGATAGATATAAAGAGCTGAAGAATCACCAGTTGAAATGAGTAACCAAGAGGCTGATGTTCTACGTTGCTGGAGATGTAGAAAATATATAGCAAATTCTGTTTGCCTTTCAAAATGTCATGAAAAAGAACTGTCTGAAGTAAGTATAGCATCTGAAGGGAGTTTGTAACTTTTTCTAGTGCTATTGGTTTTTAAAAAAGGAGAAGTATTAGACTTGCCCTCATTTATTAATTAATCTCCTGTGGAAATGAATACTAAGATATGGACAATTATGTAGTCATCAACGTGAGCACTGATGCTAGTGGAGCCAAGTAGGCAGTTATCACCTTTATGTTCTGAGACATGAAGGATGGTATTCATGATACATTTGACTGTGACCTTATATAGGGTATATTGGGGTTTTTGGCAGTTGTAATGCAGTCATTTTTTGTTTTAATATCTCTTAACAGAGACCTGTTTGTTTCTCAGGCATGTTTTAAATAGTGATACCTATTTCCAGTGTGGTAGTTAACTGTGTGTCAGATATTCCTACATCCTAAACTTCTGCTCTTCATTTTGAAAAAGCGAGAGACAGTCTGTGCCCAAAAATAGTTCAGAAGATTAAACTGCCCTGAGAGGGAGCATGCCCTACCAGGCTAAAATACCACTTTTTTTTTTTTTTTTTTTACAGTAATAATTTAATAATAATAAGACAAGAAGCCTGTGAGTACATTCTATGATCTTGAATCAAAGTGAAAAAGTAAATAGGAGGCAAGGTGTTGTTCCTTTTTAATTAATGCAATAGAAGTGCAACAACATGGGGTTTTGGCATTGAAGATGGGTGTAACCAATAGAGGCAGAAACAAAGTTACTATTTCTTAAGATTATGATGTCATTAGTATTATTAATAAACCCCATTTTAATCACTCCTCTTACAGAGCTTGACATTCTAGACTATTATTCATGCTTTATGCTTGCAGAGTTTTTATTTTATGCATGACTTCACGCATTATTTGGGGGTGTGATGGGAAATTTCAACTGCTTTCATAGAAAAAATGTAGTGAAAAGAAGGGAGGTATCTTTGCCGATGGCCTATGGTAGAGCATTTAATTGCTAGTGGAGGTGCACCATCACTGTGCAGAGGACTGAGCAGCTCTAATTATGTAGGTAGCAGATTAAAAAAGCCTCATTTAATGCTACTTCCCAAGACATTGGGAGGCAAAGATTGTAATATCAAAATTAATTCATTAATTAGTTAATTAATGTTAAATCAGAATTATATCCAAGTTGAAGTACCCTCCACAGGTAGGAGGAAGACAATAGCATAGACATGGGAAACAGATCTAATCTGTATGTCTGCTGTCATTACTTGGAGAATTTCTAAAAGCTTCTGTTTTCTGGATGTGGCTGCACTTTTGATTCTCAACATAATGAAACTTTTATTCTCATGAGTTTCGTAACATGAGTCAGTGATTTTCCATATTCATAAATTTTAACAACTGATTTTAAGACTTCAACACCTATCAGAGTTTTTCTTATATTTTTTAGGCACCTTAATGACTACTGACATTCTAAACCATATTAAAATTACACTTGTATCACTTGTCTACTAAAGGTAGTTAGGTAATTTTTTCTGCTTTTGTATCAGTGAAGTGCTACAGCATTTGTTCGCTCTTCACCTGGTCACATCACTGCAGTAAAAGTTCAAAGTTGCTGTGAGTCCCTGGTTTCTCTGATAGTTCTTCTAACAAGCATTAGAAAATTAATTTGAAACTATTTGTGGCATAGCTCTGTAATATTGACCACAGTCTTCATATAGACTACAGCTTAAGTTTTCCTGTCTTTACTGGAACGTTGTGCCAGCTGATAATGCTTCTCAAATCAAGTTCCAAATATGCTTGGAAGTTCAGCAATTGCATACTTCCTGTTCTTGCAAACAAAACAAAACCACCTCTTAACACCTCCCATCTCCACAGTGAAGTCTGTCCAGTGTCCTTAGATTCAGAAATAGGGAATTATTGACAGCATCTACCTAGTTTTTAGATTAGAGAATGCATCAACAGCTTTGAGTTTTATATTTTTTTATTAAAATACTTACTGAATTTGGGAAGCTGACTTCTGGCTATATTCAAACAAAAATAACCTGACATGAATGTTGGATATCAATACAATAATTCATTTTTCTTACCAGACATCGCAACCTTCAGCTGTTGCACAAGTGTCTTGCAACATATGGCATGTGAACTTAGAAGCCATTCCAGAGTGGGTGAAATGTGTGATTGAAAAGGTAGATCTTTTTTTGTTGTTTTTTTTTTGTTGTTTTCATCTTTATAATTCAAAATGTGAAATAACCAATTTCAATAGCACTTTTCTGCTAAGGTCCATATATACTGCAGACCTTCTAAATGATGACATTACCATTTACAGAGGTTTTTTTCTCTCTTACATGTGGGGTTTTTTTAACATATGCACAAAACCTGCAAGTAATAAATTCTGTTCCTGCCTATTTGTAGTTGAATTTATTTATGTTTGTCCAAATAACTGTCATAGGCACCTCTGTGTATTTTGTCAATGCTTAAAATTATATTAATTATTTACACTTTGATTTGTCTTGATCATCATATCTTACAGTGCTAACATTTAGGTTGACAGAATAAGAAGGATATTTATCCATAAAACTGATTACGGGTTTGTTAAGAGATCTGTTAATATACAATGTGTTGTCTTTTGTGTTTCATAGGCTTATTTGTCATATGAATAGGAAGTAGGTACCTTCCTGCAAATTGAAAGGTCTGATAACAAACCAGAGCCACTGCTTCTGACTTTGAACTGCCCATTTGAAATTACAAACCATCTCATAACTTTCCTTTTGTACTGATTGCTTCAGTTGAGTATCTTCTTTAAGTTAGGTTAGGTCTAGGAGTTAATATTGCTGCACAGATAGAGTAAGCAGAAACAGTGCTTTTATTTTGCCCTACAGTTTTTCTCTGATGAGCCCTTGATTTTGAGAAGTGAATTCTATCTGCGTTTCTTTCTGCTTAGAATTCAGTGTCAAAGTGTCACTATATTGCAAGTAACTTCTGATCCAAGCAAATCCATGATGAAAATGATACATAACAAAAAAAGATATTATGACTGTAAAACTAAGCATTTAAAAATTAAGAACATTAAATTAATCTTCCTTAATTGTTTTGGCTCTATATTTTTTTCAACATTTAATTAAAGTCTTTTTAAAATTAATTCTTTCTTATAGTTCCATAATGCTTCAATACTTCGAGTTTATGGGTAAATGAGTGGGCTTTGTAAACAATTTCGACTTATCCGCACATCCTCCTGGACTCTGAATAATTTTGTGATCATGTGTTAGTTTCTCTTGTACGACTCCTTAATCAAAGGCTAAATCATTTTATATAAGCAGAAAGTCTATTTGCAGGCTGTAAAAACCCACTGCTTCCCAGCCAGTTCTTTTTTGCCATCTGTCCCTGTTCTTAACCAATCTCATGGAATTTCTTGCACACATTAGTGCAGAGATAAGTTTCAATAATTATAAATATCTAGCTAGTGCTGCTAGTGACCTTTACGGACCTGCATTTTCTTTTCCCCATCACTTATCACTTGTTTTAGCTTCTTTGGCTATGCCTTCCCAGTTTTTCCTCTTCATGCAGTCCGTCATTAAATCTGCGTACCCTCAGCAACTTCTCAGATCTTGCTGATTTTCCCCCTACCACCTCCTCCACTAATAGACTGTTACTTCTTTTACTGAGTCAATGCTTCTTCTACAGTCCATTGCCAAACTAATGCTAAGTAAGTACTGGACTCTCTTGTGCTGCACCTCATCTCCCTGTCTCTGTGCACACAGGACATAGAGATGTCTTTTTTCTTCCATGCTGTCTCTTGCATTCCCATTTTTGCCAGCTCCTAGCCTTCTTCCCTAGCCTTCATGAATCATTCCTCCTCTCCATTTGGAGATTCAGGTTACTATTCCAAAGTGCCTGAGTGCCAGAAAGACTCACTAAAGGCACTCAAAAGTACTTTTCCCTGAATTTTAGTGCCTAGCCCATGGTATCTGGGAAATGGAGCGTGGGAGTCTTACAGTAAATCTCTGAACCAGCTTAATTCTTTGGGAATGGCATATGCACACATTTGTCAGCCTCATAAAACTGAGAGATACTGAGCACATTCAAAGAATTTTCAGAGATCTGGAAGCTTTTGAGCATATGTAAACTGGAATTTTTTTTCTCTAAGTTAAAAACATGTCCAGATTTAAACAAATTCTGTAGGTGCAATGAAAGGCACATCTCTGATACTTTGTAAAATTTTGAGGTTTCAACCCACAAAGCAGGAAAAAACCACAAAGTTTCTCAAAGTGTTGCCAGCAGTTTTTCTAGCATTGCATATGATAAATAACCTTTTTTTTTGCATGAGGTTTTTTTCTGAAACTGCAAAATTGGTTTTAACTGAAACTGCTGAAGCTTTCAATCAGACATGCATCAGTCATGGAATCATCTTCCCAAACTACCTTGAAAGACATTTGCAACTGAAAGCAATGCTTTAACTAGAAATGTTGGGCAGCTTCTATATTCATGCCTCAACCCCACTTCAGGCACACTGGTGAGTAATATGTGACTGGAGTTGATAATGTTCTTCATCTGGACTTTTTTCCTAAAGATACTTGCATAGCTTTAATCCTTAAAAATATTTCTGCTGACAGATGAATATATTTACTGAAAACAATAATTGTGCAAATATGTAGGGGATTATAGATCTTTGATACTTATTTTCTTCTGAAAAAGTTCCCTTAGGATTGAAATGAAATTCATAGAATTACAAATTATGAAAATAACTGTCTCCTTAGAGTATTAAGGATTTGTCATGGTATCTGCACACAGATTATGTTGTAATACAATATACACCAAAATACAAGTACTACTTCAAGCTTTTTGGGAGTAAGCAAAGTAAAAAGATGTATTCTCTTTGTAAGAAATCTCCTTCCACTGTACTTAGTATGCAAGAAACGTATCAGCACTTAGAAGACTCAGCTGAGAAACTGTGCCTGCCAATCCCAGATGAACCTTGTAAATTGATTTAGCTACTTTAAAGGATCTAATGTTTTCATTACTATTGCAGCATTTTTCTATCTATGGACAAATTTTAAACATATTGCAAAGCCCCTATATTTTGAAATGTGTTTTCTAGATTTCTTAGAATGAGTTATCTCTGCAGTGAGTAGAGTTTTGACCAGAATTTTATTTATGGAGCATTTTCTTTATGCTATGAAGTCTCTTTTATTGTATTTGCAAAACAAAAAGTCCCCTGTTATTTAAGTAGATTAAATCTAATAATTATGTCCTTATAATTTATTTACAATGAATGTGTTGGGTAATATTTTTTTCTTTTCTTGTCAATAGGCACAGTGGACAATTGGAAAACTGCATTGTCCATTCTGTGAGGTCCGTTTAGGGGGCTTTAACTTTGTTTGCAACACAAAATGTTCCTGTGGACAGTTTGTAAATATACATTTCTGCAAAAGTCGGACTGACTATCAGCCAGCTTTCTCTCTTAAATTGGCAAAATCATCAGGAAAACAATTCTCTCTCCTCAAAATACAACCCAGTTTTAGCAAGGATACCTGCCAAAAAGTGGTAAATGCAGCTTTGGAAATGAAAAATCAAGGGCTTTCATACATGGCCAGGTATAATGATGGTCCTGGAAGGTTAGCAGAAGCACTATGTCTGGAAGCAAGAGCTCACAGATTTGAAATGAAAACTAAAAGACTTCCCTTAAGGTCATTAAATCAAAACAGAAATCTTTCTACTTCCTCTCTCATGAATGATGCATACCTTTTAAAAGCTTTTCACAGAAGATCATGTAGTTTGGATTTAAGTATCAAGGAGAAATCTGGTTTGTCACCTGCATCATATGAAACTTGCAGTATGGAAATCTACCATTGCCAAAATCAAAGTCCTGTTGACACTCAAAGTGGCTTGCAATTAAAGCCCAAGAGGAAAGATGGTAGTTCTTTTCAGGACCTATACAGTTCCAGTGCTGACAAACTACAAAAAAAGTTTCAAGTTACTTCTTTTACCACGTTACTACATAGAGAAACAGAAAGTGAGTGTGATTTTGAAGCTACTGGACAATCTTCTGGGAGTGCCATTGCTGATGGGTCACCTTTTGTAATTAACCTTTCTTCACCTGCTGTAGAAGAGGAACAACACATCACACCTGTTGAGCTTGTGCAGCCTTTGAATATTTCTTTCAACAAAAAGCTGAGTAAGAGAGAAAGAAACAAGTTGAAAAGCTTGAGGAGAAAACAAAGAAGGCGAGAACAGTGGTTGCAGAAGCAAGTAGGTGTTTAAAATTAATTTTGTTTACTTTCTTGTGAAGTTTGACTTTCTGAACTCTTTTTGATGCTGTCTCATAATACTGGTTTAACTGGAGTTAGGTGTCCTGCAAACAAAGGTTTATGACCTCTTCCTACCTGTAGTTTTTCTAATACAAACCAGTCATTTTTTCTATGTAAAATCAAACATTGGTTGGTATATATTACTAGTTTCTGTTTGTCTTCTTGTTGATTTGTGATACAATACTACATTTGAGTGGAAAGATACAGTAAAATGTAATCAGTATGACTAAAGAAAAACTAAACATTCCAATCTTCTAAATGAGAAACCCTGTCATTTCAGGACTTCCTAACTTCTAGCTAATGGCATTTTAAGTTAACTTTATAGCTTAACAAAAAAACAAACAAACAAAAAAAAAAAAAACCAACAATTGAAAAGGTGTTTGCATTTATTATAAAGCAAATATTTTTTTATTTGAGTAAAGATTGTTTCTATTTACAATGTTGATCATTAGTAGGTAAATACTTTGTCTACAAATCTAGCGTAAGTGTTATGTGTTCTTATCAATTATACAACCAGGGTTTCCTTCTTCAAACCATCTGAAGCAGAACAGACTTAAAGATGCTAATGCAATTTTTATTGAGGAGAAGGGGAGAAAGACCAGGAATATGTCTTAAAATGAATAACACAGTTTTTGTTTGCTCTGAAATTCAGTAGAAAGACTAAGAAAATTTATGTGCTGCAAAATACTGTGTGTCCAGCCACAAGAAAACATAGTAATTCTCATCAGAGTACTATCTATAGTAAGAAATCATTACTGCTTTAGGATAGGTATCTCACTGTGATAATCTTAGAATATTCCATAAATGGAGAGTAGTGACCCTAAAAGCTCATGAAACCTTACTTAACAGATTTAATTTTGTCATGTGATTGCTTTACATTTTGTAGTAGTGAAGTCTAATTGAATATTTATGCCTTACAGGGAAATACTAAGTTTATTTGAACACACTATGCTTAGGTGAGATATTAAATTGTTTTCATTGGTTTGCATTTAATGCAATAGGATATACAGGACCAATAGTTCATTGACTAGTGCAGGGGTATTTCCCATTGCTGCAGTGTCTTCCCAAGAAAATGTGGATGTAGAAAATCATGTGCAATCTGATGTTGTAAAAGGCAATGCTCCTCTGCCATGCATTCCTTTTTGTGTCTGCTCCTCTCTCGTGTGCCAGTTCTACATATCTCTGCCTTTGCTGAGGTATCCTCACATTTCTTGCAAGTAGTATTTGCTATTTCTTTTTTTTTCAGTATCCTGACACTCCTCCTTTTAAAAATGTGCATTTTGTTACAGTGGTACTTACAGTAGGAAGCTGATCTGTGGTACTCTGTAACTATGGTTTCCAGCATAATGTATCATTCTGGAATCAGATAGTAAAACTTAACAAAGAGAAAAAAGTATAAACCTCTGAATGATGGAGTGAAAGAGATTTGACAAATGACAATGGTAAGTTTTTCATTTAAGTGCTCTTTCAAGAAGTACTTCAATGCAGCAGAACCCTGATGTGAGGTGAATCTCTTCTGAGCTCTCTCTGTTAAAGGTACTGTGCATTTCATTTTTACTCTAATTAAAGGTTTTCTGGAGAGCACAGACCTGTTGAGACTTTGGAATTTCTTTGTAAATGCATTGACTGCTTCTCTAGGTTTATTTTTTAATGTGATAACTTTATCTGTCAAACATTTTTTCTGTCTTGCAGTAAGTCAAAATGTGTCTACGAATATTGTGTTGTGGTGGAACGCACCCTCCTTTTAAGTTGAAGTATATAAACTGTGGATTGTAAATAGGAGCAGTTCCTGAGCTCTTGAGCTGCACTTGCCCTGACGCCTACCCTGATGCAGGCCCTGCGGTGCCAGTTCGGGGCTGAGCCGGCCTGCTGGCAGCAGAGGGACCCAACTTCCTCTGGCTGCTCTGCCAGGGAAAGCTCTTAGTGCTTGTGAGGGGCCTACTCGCGTTTTCTCTGTGTGTGTGCCTGCATGTTTGTGTTCATGGGGGATTTTTAAGTTTCTGTTATATTGTTAGGGTATGATAAAAACTACTTAAGTCTAGCAATTGCCAGTATTAGTAATTATTCTTGTTTTTTATAGATAAGATGATGTACTTCTGTTACAGGATCCCGTTTGTGTATATCTTCTTATGTGTTTGCATTGTTTGCTGAAGTCTGAAGCTTCTAATAATTTTCTAAAATATCTTGGACAGGATTACCACTTGTGGCTCCTCCAGTTTTATTTCATTTCTCTTCACAATCACTTTACATAGAATTTGTAGTGAGCTTCAAAACATCTTCTTGGAAATTATCCTGATCCATCAGAAAAAATATTGTTGGTCTTTTTGCTTCATTTTATAACTTACACATAATCAGTGCTTTTTTAGTCTTTTTTAAAACATGTAAGTTTTGTATCTGAGGGAAATAGCACATGAAAGCTATTGGTTTCTGAGGTGCATCTGAAGATCCTATTGCAAGCCTTTAAACCCCAACACTTTTAATTACTTTTAGCTTCCATCTTTTCATGCTGTTATTTGTGTTTACACTGTCTGAACTGACCTCTTGTGAGAGTCCTACCCCTTATGATAGAGATATGTCTCTCAACCAAAACTGACTAATATATGGAGACAGAATGGCTCCAAGCAGAGCTCAAGGACACATACAAGGACGATGTTGGAGAGCCTGCTGTACAGAACCCTGACAGCAATGGACTCTTTTGCAACATTGTTATAATGGTGGTGGGATAAAGAGAAGTGATTGGATAATAAACACTTAAAGGATACTGATGATGGGCTGAAATGAGCCAATGATAGCAACCATCCAAAAGGGACCAATAACAAGGTTGCAGTTTGCTCCTCTCTGAACCATAAAGCAGGGACTGCCAGAACAGCCAAAGAGCGAGAGCTGTTCGTCTGCCTGTTTTCTGTTGGAGGGAAGGTCAGCTGTCTTCACTGCTAGAGCAAGGGAGAGGTTGAAACCACTGATTTGCTAGGGCAATAGTGGACGGTGGTTTCGGTCACCAGTGCCCTGCTCAGAGAAGATAAAAGAGCTGAATATAAAAGAGTGGAATGTCGCTGCTCCCTGTGAGCCCAGGCGGACGGTGACCCAGACGCTAGTCTGAGGGACTAGTAAGCTGCCCAAAGCACTGTGCTTGCAGTCACACCGCACCTGCAGCTGTCCCGTCCCTTTCTTCGAGCCAAAATAATCACACACACTCACACACACTCACACACACTCTACCCAAACGGGATAAGTGTCGGGCTCGGTGTCACTGGCTGTCATAGTTCCTCTTCCTCCTGCCATTTCGTGTTCCGCTGTTTTGCATTATAACATAGCCGTGTATCATTACATACTGTGTAAAAATATTTACGTACATACACACAATCCTCCTTGTTTTATCCTAGTGCATCCAGTATCCCCACTCTCCTCTGTTTTACCCCCATAATCTTAGTGAACATTTAAGTGTTTTAAAATTATCGGTATCTCTGTGTGTGTATCAACGCATGCACATCCGTGAGAGCTTCCAATTGATTAAATACCTGGTGGAAGGAAGCTGGTCCCAATCCAGGGATGAACCCAACTCAACAAAAGCTTGCCACTCGGAAGGCGGTTGTGCTCTGACTTGAGCTCTGGCTCATATCAGAGCTGCAGGCTGCCACACCTCTTCTACTGTTAGATATGTCTTTTACACAATTTATTGTTAGCAATAAACAATGGGATAAACAGCTTTGTACATATGCCAGGGATTTGTCAGGAAGAAACTCTTACTTGTCTCCTGTCCTGAATTGTATTGTAAACTACTTAACACTTCACTCATACACTGGAAAGGAGGGAAAATTAATCAGGAATCTACTGGATAAATACAACATTACCAGGATAGTCTCAGTCTATTTATATATATTTTAATTATTATTTTAAATTATCATGAAGCTACTATATATAGACTAGAATATAGTTAGCTACACTGTCATCAGATAGCTTTATTGGAGGCCAGAACAGCTGGCTGTGTTGTTTATATATTCCTTCATTTAAATGGAATATATATGAGTAAGCTGCTTGTCTGTAAGGTACTTCCAGAATATACAGATACTGTAGAATAGTCTCAGCATAGCAAAAGTTTATGAGCTGTTGTGTGTTCAGTGCTCATCTTGTAAAGATGTTTCAGTGATGTCCAGTGATAGGACAAGGGGCAGTGGGTGCAAACTGGAATGCAGGAGGTTCCACGTAAACATCAGGAAAAACTTCTTTACTGTGAGAGTGACAGAGCAGTGGAACAGGCTGCCCAGAGAGGTTGTGAAGTCTCCTTTGCTGGAGACTTTCAAAGCCCACCTGGACACGTTCCTGTGTGATGTGCTCTAGGTGATGCTGCTCTGGCAGGGGGATTGGACTAGAGGATCTTTTGAGGTCCCTTCCAACCCCTAAGATCCTGTGATTCTAAAAATTTAAAAAAAAAAAAAAAAAAAGAGGGGATCTCCTTATCATAGAATCTTAGGGGTTGGAAGGGACCCCTTCCCCTCTGGAAGCTGCTGCCGCTCTCTGCTCTGCGCTGCCGCGTGCTCAGAGGAGGCTGCCAAATGGCCGCTTTTTAAACCTGCCGCCGTTCACAGCCACGCCTTCTGCCACGTCAGCCTCCCTTTTCTCTCAGGATTCCCGCTCAGACTCGGGTCTCCTGGCTCTGCCCCGGCTTTACCGTCTCCAGGAAGCCCGGCTCCCTCTCAAATCCTCAGCAATTTAAAGGAACAGCTGCCACCGCTGCCGGTGCCGCTGCCGCTCTCTGCTCTGCGTGCGTGTCGGTCCACCTTTGGTGATTAGGGCATAGTGCCAAAACCACTGGTAATGGCTTTCACTGACATGTTTGTGCTTTTCCAGCATTCTTGGTAATGTGTAGTTTTTCTGAAGAGAGACACTCGAAGTCTCCAAATGCAGCCACCTCTACCTGAAATAGTAGTGTTGTACTGGTAGTGCTACAACCCTAAGGATCAACAGCTGGGATAGTGTGCCATGCAGAGATAAGATCCTGATCCATCCTTGCAGACATTGTATGTTGCTGGAGAAGAACAATATAGGGAAGAAATCAAGCCCAGTGAAGTTACATATTGTATCATTGGCTGTCTGCCAAAAAAACTTGAGGTTTGTTGTTTTTTTTTAATAAATAATATAGGGATCATTGCTGCTGTTCCAAGGTTATACTGATTGCTATTCGAAGAAAATGTTGAGCAGCCTAGAGCTATAGAAATACTGTGTGCTTTTATCTTGCATAAACTCTTAAGTATCAGAAAATATTACTCTTTTTTTTTCTAGAAGTCCACAGAAAACTCAGATCTTAGCAATTTATGAGACTTGCTGTCCCTCAGCTAAGAAAGACAATGACCCATTCAGAGAGGTAGGTTGCAATGGTGTGCAGTTCAGTGCATCCCATAATTCCAGCGTGGATTGTTATTACACCAATAGAGTGAAGAGCAGACTAAATTACAGTTATTTAAAGTGACTCATAGCATATAAAAAACAAAGTTCAATAATGGTGTGAACAAGAATCTAAGAGTACTTCCATATTTCTGAGATTTACTGTGTATTACCAGAAGGACCACACTGAATACCTAACAAGGAGAGAGTTCAAGATGAAACTTATAATAATGCATTCTTTCCTTATATTAAATTTTAAAGAATTTTGTGGTCCAGGCCTGTAGTCCTTCACTTTTGCAAATTGTTACTGACTTAGTGACTAAGAATTTGAGTAGGCTTTATATTTCTAGTTGGTTTTCTTAGTACTATACCCTCTCAATATATATAAACTGAGGGAAATTAAATGCGACTTGCATAGAGACTTAAATAGAGTGCAGGGCTTGGTTCTTCAGATTTTTTTTTGATTTTTTTTTTCAGGAAAAAAAGAAATTTGTAACATCTGGAAGAATTAAAGCTCCCCACCTGTTTTTTGGTTTGGTTTGTTTTTTTAAGGGCTATTCCATTATTCTTTGTAGTGATCAATGTATTTCTGTTTCTCATCCATGTTCCTTCTTTAAATATCCTGGTTACTAGCTTCTAAGCATTTTTTTTTCATGTCTGCATTTGGGAGAAAGTAATCCTATCTGATTTTTTTTTTTCCTTAATTTCTTAATCTATTTTTAGTAAAACTACAAGCAGTCATTGAGAAGAAGTGGTTACTGTATGCATAAAAAAGATATCACACAATAGCATAGAACAGAGTAGATTTCATACAAATTTGCTGTTTCTGAACTTGACAGGCACTCAGTGATTCTAGTCGGAAATGGAAAAATTAAAGTCACAAATTAATTAAATCAATTATTACATGTAGTAACACAAAATACTGAAGAGATGTGTGTGTTTCATAATTGTATTTCAGGAAAGATAGCATCCACTGATACACCTGAAAAAGTTTGCCATCTATTTGGCATATGAACATCTTTTTCACATTTAAAGTACAGGCTTATACCAGTAAGTTAAGAAAACTTTCCTGTATTATTATCTAACATCATTATGGCTCTAAAGCTGTGACAACATATGTTTTTTAAAGCTAGCTATGCCAATATTTTATTTGTTACAGTGCTTTTTCTGATATGGTGTGTTTCCCTAATGTTTTATATCAACACCTAAATTGGAATTTTTACGTATCAGAAGGCTAAGGTTTCCTCTATAGATGACTTAGTCAAAAACATATTTCACTTTTAATACAATTTAGAACTGTGGGGGACATAATGGGTGGGACTTTTTAATTTTTACCTGTTTTCTGTGAAGATGCTAGGAACCAGTCAGTTCCCATTATTACTGATTTGCAATCAAGTTTGTAATTACAATTAATTTGAGCATTAGGAGGTTTGACTGAACACTGAAGTATGAACAATAACACATCTGGACATAGTGAACATAAAGAAGAGGAACATTCTGATTCAGTAATGATCTCACATTTTTTAAAATGCCATCAGTCAGAAAGAAATGTTCATCTGCATTAAGTAAGGCTTCCTCCCCATAGCCTTTATAAAAGAAAGACAGCAGCATGACAGAAGGTTAATGAAATCTCATTCTTTTGTAGCTTGAAGCTGAAAAAAATTATCTTACTTTCATATTTTGTATATCTCATTCTCTTCTATGTAGAGTGAGGAGGACTTGCATTACTTTACTAATAAATCCCATATGATTAGTAAAAGTATGTAGAATCAAATAAATACTTGACATTATGAACACTTACTCAAAGAAATAAATAATCTGATGCTTGTCCCAACTTTTAATGGCATTATCTCATTTATATTTTGTTTAATAGCTTTTAAAAGCCATTTGAGTTTTGATTGTGATTTAGAATTTTTGCTAAAGTGAACTGCTAATTCAGATTCTGAAGCAAATTACAAGTAATTAGCTAGCAGCTTGAGAGCTAAAATGTTACCTCAGCTAAGGGAGACTGAGAAGAAGCAACTGATGAAGAGAGATGATTCCCTAATTCTTCCATAAATGAAAAAAAAAAAAAAAAAAATTCATGGTTTGGCAAAACTGTGCAGAAAATGAAGAAATATCTAACAAAACAAAACAAAAAAGGGTAAGAAAAAACAGTTATGTGGACTTTTTTAAAAAGTAAAATTAGAAGATCCAAATAGATCTAATTTAGAATATCTCTGCTCCCATTTTCAGATAAAAATTTGTAGGATATTCTGTGGTTTGTTTTAATGACAACACTGGAAAAGTAGGATTCTGGAAAAGCCAAGAGAAAAATGTAGCTTTGAATATGAACAAATTTATATGTTTTTTATTATTTGCATATTTCCGGGTGTTAAATGTTCTGTCTCACTTGCTATAAAATAGCAAGGTTGTATGAGAAGATATGTAAATCTTTCTGGATTTGAATCTGTTAATCTATGGAATGTACCCATATTTAGAATGGTATTAACTTTTGTGTGGATGTCTGTCATTTGGATTTCTTTTCTCCTGTAAGTATCCCAGTTCTCTTTAGCTTAAGTATAAATGTAGCATTGACTAGTGCACTCAGACTATTTTTATACAAGTGTGTGAACAGTACTGAATTTTAGAGACATTTTTGCCTTGCTTCTAACACAGATTTTGTTCAGCATTTTGAATCTCACCAAAACCAGTTGTCTGGTTAGATGAGATTCAGAGCATCTGCTTATCTGTCCAAAGTTTTTCAACCAAATCTTCCTCCTGTGCTCTTGGCTGCAGTTTTGTCTTTGGACGAAGGCTTTGGACCACTGCAGTTGCTTTTCTGAAGTCTTGTATGAGTTTTTTAATAATCTGATCTTCATTTTCTCCCGTGGTTCTACTGTGCTTGGTTTTGAAACTGTACTATAAACATGTAAGGGAAGTGGGGTGAAGTAGCTGAGGCTCTCCAGAGGCTCTTACTTCTTGCATACACACAAGTGATATCTCAGTAGTAGAAAACAGAGACAAAGAGTGGAGTCTGTCAACTCACGCTTGTATTTGGTTGTTGAAGAGGATACGGAACACACAGAATGGAGCAAGTCTTTTATTAACTTCTGTGTCTGTTTCTGCTTCTAAGAAGGAGGTCAGACATGTTAGTAAAAAGAAAATTGTGGCCACTTCTGGTTTATCCAAGATCAATCTCTGCATTTTCCTATTATCATAGGTTCTCTAAGTTTAGTTTAGTATAGCACGATAATGTCAACCTTTCTTGTGTTTATGGAAATTTTGTGTTTAGAGTCAAATTTATTCAGAAAAACCCAATGCTTTGTTGAAATGTTTCAACAAACATTTGTGCTGAAGTGCTAACTTCTTATCAATGACAATAGCTTACTTTCCTGATTTAGAGCCTGTTGGTGCAAAATACATCTTCTATGGGACATTGTTCTGGAAGCTTAGTAGGACTTCATGGTACTGCTACTTTGGAGGATGATCCTTTTTATGAACTTAATAAACAAACTAGGTTTTTGGCACAAGACAGCGCAAAAAGTACGATACTTGTAATATCCTGAGTCTTGTGCCCTTCTGCAGTGTTCCTACTAGCAACTTCATTTAGGCTGTCTGAAGAACAGGCCTGTTAAGCCTGTCAGAGTGGTGGACTGGCACACTGGATTTGTGACTGAACCAGAGCTTTTCAGAAATTATGTTTTGCTTTTATCAAGCATGAGCAGCAAGGAAGGTGTATGACTCACCATGTCAGTGATTTGCTATTGTAACACGGTTTTGTGAATTACTTTCTGGTGAATTTGCACAGATCTTTGTTCAAAATACCAAGAACCACAGGGCAGTGCGAAAATATACTGGTACCTAACTATCTTTTTAGTTTAAATGATAGTGTGAGTAGGCAAGGTAGACAGTGGTTTCATGTTACAGTGTGATAAGGAATTGCCATACTATTCTAGCCACAGTTGTTTACTTCTCTTGTCTCCACAGAGCCCGATTCAGAGCAGAAAAGAAGGCAAAAAAACCATACTGCTTCCTATCAGCAAATCATCTTCACTTGATAGATGTTGCTTATGATGGCTGAAACAGTATAATTATTCCCAGTGGAAATGTGTGAGACATTATACTAAACTGATCTGCTGTGAATTGAGGGCTATTGCATAATCACAGTGTATTGATAGCCTGACTTCCTAATTTGAATATAAAAACTGATCCATTTTTTATCTTTATAAAATTTTAAGATGGACTTATGTATCAGTTTTGGAGCTTTTTTAGCCTTCTATATTTAATATTTTGAATAATCTATACTTAAATCATTAATTATTCTAACTTAGCATGTCCACTGATAAATTGCTTTGCGGTGGAGTCAAGGAGTTTGTATTCTAGCTCTACAGCATTTTTATACTGCTATAGAATTTACTGGGTTTAGGGGTTCTTTTGAGGACTCTTTTTTCAGCAGCAGAATCTGGAACATTATTCAAAAAATTAAGAACTCTTAAAGTAAATATTCTCATATATATTAAATCTGAAAATACGGGGAAAAGGGGTTGGGATAGGTGGGACCAGCACTGTGGAAAAAATTGTGTTGGTTCTTATTTGCTTATTATCAGCTTCACTAACCATGCAGCACCATTTATGTGGGGGGAATTGTAAGAGATACTAGTACAAATACTGATTTGTTTAATCATGATCAGGCAATTCTGAGGCCCCAGTTCTAGTTGTGTGTTCCATTTCTGCAACTGTCCTGGCCTGAGAGTACCAGGACGACAGTTGCCTGTGGCTGTGCTGACCTGAAACCGCCCAGGGTGCCCCGGCTGCTGCGGGGCTGGGGCAGTTGCAGCAGGGGGAGCAGCTGTGCCTGTGGGGAGGAGAAGCTGGATCAGGTTATCCACATGGACCAGCCACAGTGCTCATGCACATGGTGCCCAGTATAAAATGGCTCCTCAAAGAGTCCTTCTCTGGCTGAAATGGGGACTGGGTTGGGGTTTGTCATCTTTCCCTGTGCTTCTTCTGGTGTTCCTGAACCCACTTTTCTTGCTGGAGAAGAACATCGTGCACTGGGACAGGTCGCCTTCCCCTGTCTCCCTGAATAGGACCAGCATGGTTCCTTCAAGGGTTTTTCCAGATTGTGGCTGGAACCCTGGGCTTGGGCTCCCCTGTCTGCTGCTGTGTCCAGTTTGGGACTTTTCCAGTTGGGATGCAATTAGCATTTGAGGAGCACAGGTTCCATATTTACATATTTGTGTATATTTGTTTATTATTAATAATAATATTTCATTAAACCTATTTTAAGTTGTTTTTTTTTTCCTAACCTTAAAGTCTGTCTCCTTTAATTAAAAGTAATTTACAACATGTACTTCACAAAGCACTTTTTAGGTATTAAGAGCAGCCTGCCCATCTAGTTCTGTACAACCCTCTTTCCACAAGGCACTGAGCATATTCTTGGTTTAAAAAAAGGTCATGCTAACAAATAGCAATAGTATAATACAAATGTGTCTAAGGATTCCGGTATTTCCTAAGAAACTAACATACCTAATTTTGTGGGGTACATTTTTTAAAGAGTAATGGAAGAACAATGAAAAGGTGCATCCTGCCTGGTGGTTGTGCCTAGGTGACTTGCGTGCTGATAACCTTGGATAACTGAAGTATGAAGATGTGACTTGAGGTCAAACTTTGTTGACTCAGATGATTCTAGGAAAGACCTATTTTCACTCTCTTGTTTGGCTACTTTTGTGCTAAATGTACCCTGAGTGAGCATGACAGTACATTTTAAACATAGTTACAATTAACTGCTCTCCGTATGTTTAAAGTTAATCTGAAATTACATAGGTTATTCTATTTTTATAATTTGATAACAGAAAAAATGTCCAGCCATGGTTTGGAGAACTTCAGTCAGAGACATTTTAATTTTATCTCCGCAGAAACATTTTAATGCCTTGTCAGAGTTTCTGGGAATGAAAAATATTCTCTCTGAAAATGATAATCGTGTTCTGGGAATACTAGCACAGCTCTAGCTATTGCACTGCCTCCTTAATAATTATATTACATAGTAGCATGTTGTACACTTGTCAAGCAACAAGAGTATCTTTCATGCTGTTTTTTTTCTTAGGAATAAAAGATTCCGAGAACATGGTTCAATGCAGTTAGTACATTGATGAACTGGCAAAAGGCATACAGCAAACTTACTTCTATGCTGCAACATTACCACAGAATATTGCACTGGCAGTAATGCCAGATTATAATGATGCCAACTGTGTGGACACCAACAATTACACAATTGAAAGTAAAAGAATGGTCAATTTATTAAGGCTAATTCCAAGACTTTTGACTTGGTCCCCCACCGCCTCCTCCTGCAGAAACTGACTCGTTGTAGCCCTGATGAGTGGTCTGTGCATGGGGTGGGGACCTGGCTGACAGACTATACCCAGAGGGTGACCGTAAATAGTTCCTCCTCAAACTGGCAACTCATCACAAGTGGGGTCCCCCAGGGATCAATATTGGGCCCAATGCTGTTTAACATCTTCACAAGTGACCTGGATGTTGGGATCAAGAGCACCCTGATGAAGTTTGCTGACAACACCAAGATGAGTGGAGAGGCTGACACTCCAGAAGGGAGGGCCACCCTCCAGGATGGCCTAGACAGACCAGAGGAGTGGACTAGTAGGGACCATAGGAATTTCAACAGAGAGAAGTCCAAAGTCTTGCACCCGGGAACACCTAACCCAGGAGCACAGTTCACACTGGGATCCACCTGGCTGGAGAGCAGCCCTGTGGAAAGCGACCTGGGGGTCTTGGTGAATAACAAGTTCAACATGAGTGAGCAGTGTGCTGCAGCAGCAAAGAAAGCCAACAGGATGCTGGGCTGCATCAACAAGGCATCACCAGCAGAGATAGAGAAGCTGTTGTCCTGCTCTACTCAATGCTGGTCAGACCACACCTGGAGTATTGCATTCAATTTTGGTCCCTGCTCTACAGAAAGGATGCAGACAGGCTGGAGAGGGTCCAGAGAAGGGCCAGGAGGATGATCAGAGGACTGGAGGACCTGCCATATGAGGAGAAGCTGAGAAAACTGGGTTTGTTCAGCCTTGAGAAGAGAAGGCTTTAGGGAGATGTCATTACTGTGTTCCAGTGCTTAAAGGGTGGCTACCAAGAAGATGGAGACTCCCTATTTACAAGGAGTCATATGGAGAAGACAAGGGGTAATGGGCACAAGTTGCTCCTGGGGAGATTCCTATTGGACACAAGAGGTAAATTTTTCACCATGGGGACAATCCAAGATTGGAATAGTCTCCCAAGGGAAGTGGTAGATTCCCCCACATTGGAGTTTTAAGTCTCGGCTTGACAGGGTGCTGAGCCATCTCATATAAACTATAGTAGTACCTAGAAAGGTTGGACCAGATGATCCTTGAGATCCCTTCCAACCTGACATTCTATGATTCTCTTCATAAGGAGAATGTGTTTAGCTTAGCTTCATTATGCTGTATTAGCCATTCCATTCAAAGGATATAAAATTGATCTCATATACTTTTTTTTCTAGTAGTGCTGTTTTGGGAAGACTGTTCTATAAATAAAAAGTAGCCATCACAGATTATTTGTAGCCCACAATTATGTTACTTAGTGTACATAAGCTTGCTTTTGCTAGCCACAGATTGGATGAAAGGACATCACATTCTGGAGGGACACAAGTGAATTTCAGTGTAGAATTGTACTAGTGTACAGCATGTAGTCACACTAGTCCAAATCCCCTACTAAAGCAAGTGTCACAGAATTGCATCCAGGTGAATCTTGAATTTCTCCAGAGACGGAGACTCCAAAACCTCTCTGGGCAGCCTGTTTCAGTGTTCTGTCACCCTCATAGTAAAGAAGTTTTCCCTCATGTTCAGCTGGAACTTCCTGTGTTCCAGTTTGTGCCTTTTACCCCTTTTCCTGTCAGTGTCCTCCTGACACCTGCCCTTTAGATATTTGTAAGTATTGATGAGGTCCCCTCACAGTAGTTTATTCTCCAGGCTAAACAGATCCAGATCTCTTGACCTTTCATCATAAGAGAGAAGCTCCAGTCCCCTAATCATCCTCACAGCAACCACTGGACTCTCTCCAGTAGTTCCTTGTCTTTCTTATACTGTGGAGCTCAGAACTGGATGCAGCACTGGATGAGGCCTCACCAGGGCAGAGTAGAGGGAGAAGATGACTTCCCTCAACCTGCTGGCCACACTCTTTTATGCACCCCAGGATTCCATTGACCTGCTTGGCCACAAGGACACATTGCTGGCTCATAGTCATCCCATTGTCTGCCAGGACTCCCAGATGATTCTCCGCAGAGCAACCATCAGGTCATCCCCTAATCTGTACTGATGAACAGGGTTGTTCCAGTCCAGGTGCAGGATCTTACATTTCCCCTTGCTGAACCTCATTAGGTTTCTCTGCCCAACTCTCCAGCCTGTCCAGGTCACACTGGATGGCAGCACAGCCCTTTGGTTTGTCAGTCACTCCTCCCAGTTTGGTATCATCAGCAAACTTTCTGAGGATACACTGTGTCCCTTCATCCAGGTTACTGATGAATATGTTGAACAAGACTGGACACAGGCTGACCCCTGGGGGACACCACTGGCTACAGGCCTCCAACTAGACTCTGTGCTGGTGGTCACAACACTCTGAGCGATGTCATTCAGCCAGTTCTCAATCCACCTCTCTCACTGCTCATCTAACCCACACTTTCTAAGCTTACCTAGGGGAAAGTTACAGGAAACAGTGTCCGAATCTTTGCTGAAGTCAAGGTAGACAACATCCACTGTTTTTCCCTCATCTACCCAGCCATTCATGCCATCATAGAGGACTATCAGATTGGTGAAGCATGATTTTCACTTGGTGAATGTATGTCAGCTAATCCTGATAACCTCCACATGACATCCTGAATGAGCTGTTCCGTCACCTTTCCAGGGACAGGGAGGAGGCTGACAAGTCTGTAGTTTCCCAGGTCCTCTTTCTTGCCCTTTTTGTAGACTGGAATGACATTGGCTCAGTTATCACGCACCTCTCCTGTTGTCCGTGACTTTTCAAAGATGGGTAAGAGTGGCTTATCAATAACATCTGCCATCTACCTCCCTTAGCACTTTTGGGTGCATCCCATCAGGGCCCATGGATTTGTATGCTTGAAAAAAACCACAACAAACATAATCTGCAACTAAAAATACATACTTAACAGAAGAGCAGTTGTGTGAAAACAATATTTTATAAAAATTGGAATTACTTAAGAGGCTCTAGGTGAGGTAATATGCTCCAAGTTTTAAGGAATGAGTTGTTTGGTGGCTGTTAAAATTGCTTTGGAATAAGTAGTTTTGTTTGAAGCTTTAACTAATTGGCAAATAGCCTCTCTCAAGATGGGTAAAATGGATTCGCATTTTACAGTACCTGTCTAGAAATGCAGTTTCTGTTGGTAAAATACATTTGTGTCACCATACTGAAAACTGAGGTTAAAATGGGTATGCTGAAAGCTGAGAGAGTAGAGGTAGTGATTATTTCGTTCTTTAAAGATTTTCCCTGGATTTTTGTCTGGAATATCTTGATGTAATGTAAATTTTTTTCCAATTTTTAACTGAAATATGTTAGATCATAGCTGTTTTAAGAATCATGTCAGTCTTTGGATTCTAAAGAGGACTCTGGCTCTCTTACAATGAACTCTATTAGATTTCCTTATGGCACTTATAATGTGTACATTATAATTTTGTGAGATCAATACTTAAGTGTTTTTTTTTCCATAATAACATTCATGATCTTGACCTGTAATCTCATTTGATAGAAGTGAAGAGCTAAATGGTGATACCTGTTTTGAAATGAGTGTAAGGAGATAAACAAGACACCTGCATCTGATTCAGGTTAGTGTGTGTACCTTTTAGATTTCCAGAGAATCCTCCTTTTGAAATACAAAGCTAGAAGAGTGTGGCATTCACATTGTCAGATTGCATGTTTTTCTTGTAAACACAAAAATTTAAATGTTCTTTTCTTGAAAAGTAAGAGCAAGGCAAAGGCAATGTCTGAGGTCCTTTCATTCCTACCATGGCAGAGGTAGGAAAGATTTATTACACTGTTGGTTTTGAGTTTTTTTTCTTTTTACTGTGCTTAGGCACATAGAAAGTCACCAACCAGTGGAGATCTGCCTCACCTAGAGATGAGGTAGTCAGAATGTTTTGGCATTCATTTCTCAGATTCTGTGTTGATGATTCATCTTTGCACTCTCAGGATTAATCTAATGACTAGGTTTGGCACCAGGAATAAATTTTTCACACAGATTGAACTGGTGAAAGCAGGTGTGTAGTAATACAGACCTCATTGTTTCCTTCCCAGTTGTATGTGTCATTTATTTCCTTTCTCTTAATTTGGTAGGTTGTTTTTGCTTTTTCCTTTTGGTATAAATCTAAAACTTGTTTCAGGATGTTGGAAGGGGGTTTGGATCTCTGGCTGTGAAGAAGGCAGTCTGTGGACCTCCTGTCATATTGCTCACAATTTTAGATTACTAGGCTCAGTGATCCAGAGAGGATTTCAGTCCTATTTTGTATAATTCTAAGATCTTTTAGCTGCTGCAGATCATGTTTTCACCCTCCGCTAGTTTGAATAGATCTAGGTCAGGTTCTTAGACATACTGAGTACTTTTGTAATTGCTGAAAGAGGGTCCAAGGAGTCATCCTCTGATCTGAAGCCTGAAGCCTGGTGGCCCTGGTCCTGTCACTCTGCTGAAAATTTCCCCCTACCCCCCCACCTGCCGACCCAGAGCAATTTCCCAATCTGTTCCCTACCTGTAAGCTGATTCTGACCTAATTAATAATATATGGATTCAGAAGTGGTTCTAAGCACTTCCCACATTATACAGTTTAATACAAATCTATATAGTTCATGTATAGATCCATATTCGTATTACATCCACTGAGTGGTCCATCTGTCAAATCCATGTCCCTCAGTTATACAGACAAGGATGTTGTGGGGGATATTATCAAATGCTTTGACCTTAGATCGCATAATAACTTAGAAGAAATATTTTGATTTTGCAAATTAAACCACATTTTTTTCAATTAACTTTCTTAGATGGTGTCTGACATTTTCAAAAGCTTGTATGAATGTTGTCTATTGGCATCTTTGTGTTGGCATTTTACATTGATTATATAAAGTCTTAGCTTGTATATTTTGAAATGGGAGCACACATATAAACTGAGATGTTAGATGTACTTCCTTTTTGTTTAGCAAACTAGTAGTCAGTTGATGTATACTTTCAAGTACTCTGCGTATTATTTTATAAATACTTGGAAATAATAAAGCATTCTGCATACTCAGTAGTTAACTCATCCTGCTTTCTACCACTTAGGAAATCTACATTTGTAGTGTAAAGTAGATCATTTCAGTCTGCCTTTCCCTAAACATGGAAATAACGTTTAACTCTGTAGTTTTCTACTGCAGCTGTGCAAATACTGTGCAAAAAATAGTTTTCTCAATTTTTTATTGTTTTTAAAGGTGGATGATTAGGCTTATGAGATACTGAATGCATCTGATATATCATTTAGTGGGCTTATGCTGACTTTTTGTATAAAAATTGTAGGAGTAAGATCTAACTGAATTGTGTTACATTTTAATATCAGTTTGGACTTCTTACAACATCTTAAATAAGACTTTTAAGCTTTTAATATTAAGTGGTCCCTTGTGGCATTTAAAAATAGCTGTTTATAGCTTTGGAAAAAAATTAAAGAGTTACTTAGTAATATCTGCTCAGTACCTTCAGGGCTGTGGTGGGCTGACCAATCAGCAGCCAAACCCACCCAACCTCACTCCTCTGTCCCACAGGGTGTGGGGGAAGTTAAAGAAAAGTGAGAAGGCTTGTGGATCAAGACAGTGACAGTTTAATAGGGAAAGTGAAAACTGTGTGTTTAAGTAAAGCAAAAAGAAGAGTTCATTCACTTCTTCATGTCAGCAGGCAGATGTCCGTTTGCTTCCTGGGAAGCAGGGGCTCAGCACTCATAGTTGCTTACACAGAGAAATGTCATAACCACAAACATCTTACCTTCCTCCTGATTGCCCTGAGGATTTATTGCCGAGTGTGACATCCTGTGGTGTGGCTCAGCTGTCTTGGCTGTATCTACTCCCACCCTCAAGCCCACCTCTGCCCTACTTGCAGTGGCAGGGAGAAAGAACACATTGACACTGTGCAAGCCCAGGTCAGCAACAGCCAAAACACCAATGTGTTATCAGCACTGTTCTCACCACAAATACAAAGCACAGGCACGTACTGACTGCTATGAAGTTATTTTCTTGCTTATCTCATTTGTAGCTTTTTTTTACACACTTCCATGCTTTTCTCTGTGTTTTCTTCCCAGCAGCACCTCTAGTTCCCAGCTGAGTCTGTTTCATTGCTGTTTCATACCCCATGTATCCACTAAATGATCTGTGGTTAAGTGACTGAAGTTGACAGTGATGGACTTCAGAGCTAAGACTGCACTCAGGCTTAAGAAGGGCAGAGTTCGCATCACTGAGTTTTCCTTTCAGGTTGTCTCCACCAGTTAAATTTTATTACTTTTGAAGGTTTGTCTGCAGAATGAGGGCTGAGAACTTCTTTTTAGTAACAAAATACTGAGTGCTAGAGGATTTTAATTTCTAATGTGCACTCTTCAATTATTTCTGCTGTGCACCTTTCACTAAAGCTTTGTCTGATCTTCTGCTTGATGTCTTTAGTTTGTGTCCTTTAAGACCCAAAATAAAGCCCTAGCCTCCCATTGAATGCATTGTGAAAGCCATAAAATTAAAAGTATGTAGTTTAACAAGTTTTATTCTTTTTAAGATAGGCAGGTCTTTGAATAATATAAAAGTGAGCTTAGTTGCTCCAAATGTGCCCTGTGTTTGCCTGAAGAACTGACATAAATAATACATCTAAAAATTATCACAGTTTATCAGCTACAAAACTACATTCAGGAGACAACCAATCCAGCATAATCAAACTAAATGGCACTGGTTTCCTTTGTGTGCTTGGGTCTTTTGTCTTTGCCTGCTGTGTTTTCTCATTGAAAAGATTTTTTTCATTCTGCTAGACTACATCATAGGATGCTTTCCTATTAAGGAAATCAAAATTAGTAGCTAATATTAGAAAGTTTCCAAGACTTCACTTGAGAGTCCTGAATTACGCAGGTTGCTCTTCTGTGAGATCTGTCCTCTGCTGAAGTCTAAGATTATTTTGATAGTTTCTCCTTTTCCCCTCACTGATTTACTAGATGCAAAGTGGGAAGTAGTGTCTTTTCTTATGTTTGCAGTTCATTGTGCATCATTTAGAGCAATGAGTCTGAAACAACCCTTCTTTGATCCTCAGTTTTTCCCGTATGTGTATTTTGAACTGTTCTTCACATGAAAACATTGTGAGTTGTGTATTCCGGTTCTGTTTATCTATCTATAAATTTTCAAAAGTCTTTTATACCTTTTTAGTGTCAGTCTTGCAAGGTTTTTTCAGGCTGATGGCAGTGAAATTTTTGGGATGCCTTGTCTAATTATGATGAATTGTTTTGTATGTTGGCTACCGTAGTCAGATCTAAGTGTTCATTTTATCATATATCTAAGTTGGGTCAAATGTGTGAAGTACAGGGCAGTATTCACTTCCGTAGATCCAGGTATCTTGAAACTTTTAATCACTGTATACAGCACTTTTGCTTTATGTGCAGTTAAGCTTTTCAGATAAGGTGTACCAGTGCTAAGATAAATTCAAAATTTTGAGATCCATTTTAGATACAAGAAGATTATAATGTTTAAGGTTTTTTCCCTTAATACTATTTTTAAATTTTAACCCTTAAACAAGAATCTCACCTGCATCTAAATATCACAGATAATATTTTATTATAGCATTGCATTTGTTGAAAGATAATAACTGCTAACTCTGTGCATCTGTTTATATCTTAAAATTAGTAGCTATAGCCTGTACCCTTATAAACATAATTTTCTTGTGTACAAGTTCTAAATGAATGCATGCTGTGCTGATGTAATTAACATCTTATAGCCTGCTTGGTGTTTATATCTAATACTGCAGAAAAAAAATCCTGGACCTGTTCAAGTGACTTTAATGGGACAGTGGTTTCACCCCATTATTTACCAAAGTCCCAAAAGTACTGGGGCTTTACAATGTATTGTTATAATTACAGAATATTTTTTTAATTTTATAAATTTATACTTGCTGTTTGGTGGAGTTAAATTTTTTTCTCTGTAGTCTCATGCAATTAGTATTTTAGATTTTCAAGAAAATAAATTAATTTTGTCCTGTTAACTTATTTCTTTAATATCCTCTTGGCTCTTGAAAGATAGGACTCAGCAAGCTTTTGGAATTAGTGAAGAATCCAAATAGATATTCTTTCTGCTTCTTAACTATGAAAATGTTCATAGGTAACATGGCTTTGAAATGGATTTTTCCTATAAGAGGTTATCCTAACATCCAAGTTCAGTTTTTTTATTGACTCTAGAATTTGTTTGACTGAGGCAATATGTTTCCAGTAAACTCAGTAACAAAAAAAAACCCCACAGTGTGAAGCTGTCTCTGTGTGCTCAGTTTTACAGCCATAAGTATGAACATTGTTTTCAAATTCTAGTTATTATTATTTTGTATGAGCTGTATTTTCTTGAAGTGCTAAAATTATGTTTGAGCATTTCCTTCTTATCCTTTTTTTAGCAGTTTGAGATATCCAGAAACAAAATCTGTGCTTGGCAATTTGTTGCTTTCTTTATTCCTAATTAGGAAACTGGGTTTCCTGTGTGTTCTAGTTCACCATAATTTTCTGTGACTCTTGAAAAGGTCAGTAAATGAAATGGGATCCCCTGAACACCCTTGTGAAGAACCTTCAAGAAGACTCACTCACCTAACCAATCTGAATGATAGCTTCAGCAAAAGCTGATGAAGATTTCTCTGCCCTTTTAATTAGCCATAGAGCTTCTCACTATTTTAGGACTGAGTTTGTCAGTGAAGTTTTTCAAACCTTTTCATTGATGATCTTTTATCACTGCCACTTACCAAAGTATTTTTGTTCTTTTTGTAAGGAAGCTTTACCAATTTAATTATTGATGCACGTAAGCAAGATGGGAAGAAAGAAGGTTAGCTGGAACTCTCTTTGGAGATGAACATAGATTAAATATATTCACTACATAAAGTTACCAAGAAATGGAAATTTTTCAATTTTAACAGAATGTGTTGAGATAGCTTCTGTTTCTGGAGATTATGTCACTAAAATATTGTAATAAAGTTTCTGTTACAGTGTAATCAATTCACAGAATTTGAAGCACATTTTCGTCTGACAAAGACATTATTTTCTCAAAATATATAATTTGTGGGTAAAAATGAGAGCACATTATGTACAGAATTTCTCTACAGATCCCTTCATTAAGCAAATATATTGCTGTTTTTATATTTTCCCAATAATGGAAAGATAAATTCCAGGTTAGTATGCAGAATGAAAGTAAATATTAGAAGAAAGACACGAAATACACCTGAATGAAAGAATCATGGTGGCAGAATTACAACTTACTGCTAAGCACATTTTCTCAAAAATGTAGAAACATGTATTTCTACTGTCCTACACAGTTAATCAGAATGGGGATTAATTTTATTAGAAAAGAAGACCAATGCAGCTCCATCCTTCCACCAAAAATAATAATCTTTTTTTTCTTGAGTATTGCCAACAACAGTACTTCATCATGGCTCTTCCCCTGACTTTTCTCTGCATCTCCCATACCTTCTGAAGACAGATACAAGGGAGCCTGTCTTGAGTCAGATCCCTTGTCCTGTACTCCTTGAGTCACAGAAGATGAAATATGTTCAGTCACATCAGCTTGTAGCAGTGGATCTTGTCAGGAGTAAAACTGCAATGTTAAAAGCAATGGATCTCATCTTAGTAACTGGCAGTGAGACTTCCTCTGGAAGGTTGTTGTCCAAGATATTTTGAGCATGGAGAAGTCTAATTCTACCTCCTAAACATCACAGAATATTTCTAGTTGTGAAAGACCTTGAAGATCATTGAATCCAACCATTAACCTAACTCTGCCAAGGCCAGTGCTAAACCATGTCCCTAAGAACCACGTCTGCTCATCTTTTAAACACCTCCAGGGATGATGATTCAACCACCACCCTGGGCAGCCTGTTCCAGTGTTTAATAACCCTTTGAGGGAAGAAGTTTCTTCTAAGATCTAATCTAGACTTCCATGGCACAACTTGAGAGCATTCCTCTTGCCTTGGTGCTTGTTACTTGGGAGAAGAGACCAACCCCCACCTCAATACAACCTCCTTTCAGGTAGTTGTAGAGAGCAGTAATGTCTCCCCTCAGCCTTCGTCTCTCCAGACTAAACAACCCCGGTTCCCTCAGACAGTCCTCATATGACTTGTGCACTAGACCCTTCATCAGCTTTGTTGTCCTTCACTAGACTTGCCCCAGCACCTCAGTGTCCTTCCTGTAGTGAAGGGCCCAGAACTGAACACAGTACTTGAGGTGCAGCCTCACCAGTGCCAAATACAGGGGGATCATCACTTCCCTAGTCCTGCTGGCTGTACTGTTTCTGATCAAAGCCCGGATGCTTTTGGCCTTCTTGGCCACCTGGACATGGCTGGCTCATGTTTAAGCCAGGTGTCAACCAGTACCCCCCAGGTCCTTTTCCTCTGGGCAGCTTTCCAGCCACTCTTCCCCAAGCCTGTAGCATTGCATGGGGTTGTTGTGGCCCAAATGCAGGACCCAGCACTTGACCTTGTTAAATCTCATACAATTGGCTTCTCTCTATTAATGCAGCCTGTCCAGGTCTCTCTGTACAGCCTTCCTACCCTCAGGAAGGTGAACACTCCCACCAACTTGGTGTCATCTGCAAACTTACCTATCACTGAAACAGATATTTAAAGAGAACTGGCCACAACACTGAGTCCTGGGGAACACGACCAGTGACTGGCTGCAAGCTGGATTTAAATCCATTCACCATAGCTCTTTGGGTCCGGCCAGCCAGGCAGCTTTTTACACAATGAAGAATACACTGGTCTATGCCCTATGTAGCCGGTTTCTCCAGGAGAATGCTGTAAGAAACAATATTGAAGGCATTACTAGGAACCAAGTAAATGAGATCTGCCACCTTTCTCTCATCCACTGAAAGGGTCACCTTGTCTTATCACCAATATCAGAGGACCCTAAAATGCTGAGAAGGAGACAGGTTTCATCTCATTCAGCTCATTCTTTGTGAAGCCTTTTCTGCCACTTTTGAGTTGTCTACAGGGCTATATTCCCTTTACACAAAAATAAGATAAATTTTGAATTAAATTACTGTGAAAATGTAGTTAAGCGCTTGTTTCCTTTGCTAATAAGATTTAGTAATAGGAAATCCTCCAGCATCCAGTACTTTTTATTTTTTTAATCCAGAAGTCTAGTTTCATAGCAACATGTTGTTTAAACAGAAACTCATAGCATAATAATTCACAGTGTAGTGTGTGTGTACCATACATAAAACAACTTTATGGCAGTTAAAGAGGTGCCACAAATCGTGCCTAGCCCACTTCTAGCAGGTGAAAAGGTTTCTGTACAAAAGAAAGAGACAGCTGGCAGGGCTTGTCAAAAGATCATCTAGACACTTTGTAAGGTTTATGTTTTAAACAAGTTATTACAAAGAAGATGGTGTTTGAGAAGCAATGACCACAGGTAGATGGTGTGGGGGTTTTTTTTTACCTCTATGCTTTCTCTTACACAGTTATGGATTACTATGAGATTGCTTTCTTTTTGCTACTAATCCTATTTATCATCAGTTATAGACTTCAACACAGTAATTCTTAAATCTTTCTGTCGGTTAGTAGATTGCACCAACTTTAATAGTTGCATCCTAGTTTTTTAACCCCGGTTGACAAATGTGAAATAGCAGATGTCCAGCTCAATTTTTCTATTTTAGCATCCTGTCATTCTGAAGAATAGCTTTAAACTCTCTGATATATTTTTTTTAGGGGATTGGATTTTAATATTCAGTTTCTTAGAAGCTTTGTGAGAGACTTCACTAGAAGAAAATCTTCATTATTAAACTGTAGCAGAGAAAAGTTAGAAATCATCAGAGATCATTATTTGGACCCCTCAGGGCTTTTGTAGGAAGTCTCACAATAAATGTTGCCACCCCAATTTTGAAAATGGCCTTACAATCTTCATAAAAAAATGAAGTAGGATGCAATATGATATTTAAACAACACAGAAGCTTCATGTCTAGAATGAAATAAAGTCTGAAAGCTGTAATACCTGTTCAGGGAATGTAGTTTGCTTAACAAGAGAGGAAATATTTATAGAATGGATATGAAATTACTGCTTATTATAGAAATGTGCATGTGGACATAAAAGATTTTTCACTTACACTGAGAAATAAAAAATAAGCAATCATTTCTGCTCTGTTTATCTGGGGAAAAAAAAGAAAATCTGGATATCAGAAGCTTAAATGAAATATCTGGAAAGAGGTTTTAAGTATCAGTATACTGACAGCTGACCTCTTTGAAGCCATCCATGTTCACCACTTTCAAACTGAGGTATCCAATGGTTAAACTTGAGGGAAACAAGTTTTTGCACAGTCTGGATTACTTTGGATATGGCTCAGCTAAATACCAAGGAAAGAATGTGGTGCTTATTGCTGACAGATTGCCATCACAGAACCATAGCTTATGACAACATTTCTGATAAATTTTCTGATAAAATATCATAAAGAGCAAGAAATGAGGGAAGATTGGTTAATCAAGTTAAGGATCTAGATATTAGATGGCATGTCGTGATTTGTCATGCCTGACAAATTTAGTGGCATTTTATGATTGGGTCACAGCATCAGTGGACAAGAGAAGAGCAACTGACATCATCTACCTGGCCTTGTGCAAAGCATTTGAGAGTGTCCCACGTGACATCCCGGTTTCTAAATTAAAAGGATATGGATTTCCTGTACGGACTATTCAGTGGATAAGGAATTGGCTGGCTGGTCGCACTCAAAGAGTAGTGGTCAGTGGCTCCAAGTCCAAATGGAGACCAGTGACAAGTGGACCGGTGCTTTTCAACATCTTTGTCGCCAACATGAACAGTGGGATTGAGTGCACCCTCAGCAAGTTTGCTGACAACACCAGGATGTGTGGTGGGGTTGACACGCTGGAGGGAAGGGAGGCCATCCAGAGGGACCTTGACAGGCTGGAGATGCGGATCCAAGCCAACCTCCTGAAGTTCAACAAGGCCAAGTGCAAGGCCATGGGCAGTGGCAATCCCAAGCACAAATACAGGCTGGGTGGAGAATGGATTGAGAACAGCACTGAGGAGAGGGACTTGGGGGTGTTGGTTGACAAGAATCTCAACATGGGCTGCCAATGTGCACTTGCAGCCCAGAAAGCCAACTGTGTCCTGGGCTGCATCAAAGATCTGTGGCCAGCAGGTCAAGGGTGAGCCTTTGCTCTTGTGAGACCCCACCTGGAGAACTGTGTCCAGAGAAGGGCCACAGACATGCTCAAAGGGCTGCAGCACCTCTCCTATGAAGACAGGCTGAGAGAGCTGGGATTGTGCAGCCTCGCCTCAAGAAGGCTCTGGGGAGACATTATAGCTGCCTTCCAGTGCCTGAAGGGGGTCTGCAGGAAAGGGGGGGAGGGGCTTTTTACAAGAGTGTGTAGTGATAGGACAAGGGTAATGGTTTTAAACTGGAAGAGGATAGATTTAGGCTACACATTAGGAAAAAAAAACTGTTTCATGTGAGGGTGGTGAGACACTGGAACAGGTTGCCCAGGGAGGTTGTGGATGCCCCCTCCCTGGAAGTGTTCAAGGCCAGGCTGGATGGGACTTGGAGCAATATGGTCTAGAGGGAGGTGTCACTGCCCACACAGGGGGGTTGGGACTAGATCATCTTTAAGGTGCCTTCCAACCCAAACCATTCTATGATTCTGTGATTATTTGTCAGATAAGCACTATATGGAACAGTTTGAATGCATTTTGCTGCAGATCCACCTGGATTTTTTTTAAGCAGTACTGATTTAAATTTAATGTCAATCTCCAAAAGTTGTGTGAAAAGAAGTAAAAGGGACTCTTTTTTCCCCTACTGCAACATTAAGACATCTGAAATGCTTTTGTATTTTGGTTGGTTTTAATTTTAATTTTGCATTAAAATGTCTACTGTAGATGGATTACAAATTGCAAGTTTTACTGAGTCAGAGTAACGATTATTGAGATGGAGAAAAAAGAACTTACTTCTTGTTATTGACTCCTAGACTCTTAACCTTAAATCACTTTTTCTTTTCCGTGTCAACTTAAACAAAATCTCCAGTAAGGCAATACAAGTTTTGTAAGAAATCAAACAGATTTGTTTTTCTCATAAGTTTGTAGGAGTGGAAAATCTACCATAATTTTCCTGATTTTTTCAACTAAAAGCATGTATTTATGTATTTCAGTGATTTGTTAGCATTTTTAGGAAAAATTGATGTTGTTTTTTCAAGTCATCACATAACTGCATAAAAAGTGAATTCAAAGATTCAATTCTGATTAAGTTAGGATTATTCAGTAGTGATAGGTATAAAAAATTAAGCAGCAGTGATGAAATCTGATTACCTTTCCCCTAAGTTTCTCAGATATATTTTTCTTTGAAACCCTTTACTTATCTTTCTTTTCCTTCAGTGTAAGTTGCACTTTAAACACTGTTTGGAGATGGGAGTCTATTTATACAGTCAATAATTAAACTGAGCTCAAGAAACTCGGCCAAGACACTTTAATTAGGTGGCCTGATTGTTCTGGAAAAGATGATCACCCTTTTGCTCTCTCCATATAAGGAAACTTTTGAAAACTGGGACAAGAATTTAATTGTCTAAATATAGTTTTAGGTTCCTAATTTTAGAGCAATTTATTTTATAGCAATTAATCTCACTGGGTGAATCCTCTTACTGTAGTATGTCACAAACTATGCCTCAATTGGCAAAACAGAAGGTACTCGCAGATTTGTAAATCTAAGGTGTTCTGTTTGTATCTTGATTTTGGGGTGATAGCCTATCTTGGTTAAATACCTCTTTGGAGTCATAGTTGTAGTTCTTACCAAAATTCTCTTTTTGCCTGATGGATAAAAACCAAGAACTTTCTCACTTCTCCCTCAGCCTGTGTTGGAAATCTGTGATATTATTGTATTAATAAAATTGAATTTTGTAGTCACCACAGTTAGTAACTGAAAGGGGGGGTCATGCTCGTGTAATACTACTAAGGCATTTGTGTAAAATGTATTTAAAGTCAGCTTTTTAAAAGCCTGTGGTGAGACTTAAGTTCAGCAAACCTATCTTTTTGTCTAAAACTGTAGTAGGTGTTCTATAACCATATCTAGCAGCCAGAAACTGTGTAACTCTCATTGTGTTGATCTTTTGGTAACTGTTAGCAGATAAATCTGTGAAGTTGCTATAGGCTATATGAGCAGACTGAACTGTAACTTGGAGTTGGGAAATCCCAGGAACAGTGTGGCTTTGGTAGGAAAGTTAAAATCTATAAAGCTGTGTTCCAGAAGTGGAGATACACTGTTTTTTAGGCATTGTGTGAAGGCTCTAGGACATTCATGGAAGTTTCTGCAGGCCTCTGTGAATGAATTTTCCTTCTCTTTGTTTGAAATACAGGTTACAATAAAGTTGAATGATTCTTAATATTTGCTTTATTGTAGGTGTGGTGACACTAATTTTTGTGTGTGGGTGCTCTACTTTGCATATTTATTTTTGGTGTGAAGCTTCATTTTCAAGCTTAGCTATTATGCTCATTTCACTCTCTTAAACACCTGAATAAATAATGTGTGTGCTGTATACAATGCTAAATCAAAATTAAAATTAAGATAGGCTTGTAACATGACACTTATTTCCTATATACTATTTTAGGAGTGGGTATAAATATTAAAGCGCTAAGATGCTTGGGTTTTCAGTATTTTAGGTACTATTTATTCCAGTGGCATTTCTCTGAATTTGTCCTGTTAACTTAATTATTTTAATAGGAATAATATTTTATGGTAAGTCAATGAAGTGGTTGCCATTATCTTAAAAAGATTTTCCTAAAAGCTGTGTTTACAGGTGTTCCTTAAACAATAAGTGGGATTCTTCTAAGAGAAACTTCCAATAGAGTAATAATGTACAGAGCTGCCAGTTTATATTCCAGACGCTTAAGGGCTCAACTACTCTATAGAAGTACACAGAGATTAACATAACTGCATAACAAAAAATGCTTAAATAATTTAAAATCCATCATAGCAAGAAAATGAAATATATAAGACACTTTTCAAGAAAGGGGATATGTAACAGCCATGTACAATGTCTAGCACGTTGGATATTCAATTCTGTATGGCCTGTTTCAGCCTGAGTAAAACAGTATGAATCAGTAATACAATAAAATAGTTATTATTCTAGTTTTGTGAAGGGTGTACTGGAGTAAAAAGAAAATACATTAGATCATTTTTGTTCTCCTTTATCTGTTTTTCTGAGTTTTCTTCTTCCCTTCCACAAAATAAGTCTTTTTCTCCTGGCATAAAGAAGATCTGCTAAAGTAAAAGTATCTCAGTGGGACAAATTTATTAACTTGCCATGTATCAAGGCATTTTATAAATTTATTTTTCTTAAGGTACTCTAGTTATATCCTCAAATTGTCCTTTTGCTTAAAAGAAATCTTACTAACAATGCATTTAACTGTGCATAAATTTAATATAAATAATGTTTGTCGTTAGCAGGCTACTGAAGTTATTTGAGTTCTGGACCTCTCAGTGAATCTCACCCAGAAGTTTAAAAAATGCTCTAAATAGTGTTCATTAATTAATTTGGTATTTAATGAGGTGTGTAAAATGAACATAGTTCCTTGAATTAGATCAAATAAAAATACCCTGTAAAACTTTAAAGTCATTCTGAGTAAGTAATATTTTTTACTGTTTCTTTGTAACAGTTTTAGGTCTGTGAAAGTCACATATTTTCAGATTGCCTTGATATTTTTTGAGCATAACTGCTTCTCCAAGGAAGAAAAATTGAGGCTGAACCTACTTAGACTCCTGTGAAGGGATGATGTACAAGCATGAGCTTTATGTTCTCTAGAGTCCTGGATTACTCCAGCCATTTCATTTCTAGTGTGGTTTCTTAGTTAACTTTTGTTTGCGACTGGGCTGTAATAGGTATACACTGATAAACAGCCTCCTATAGGCTTTGCACTCAGTGTCTTATACCTACTCAATTAATTTACAGGTCATGAGATTAGCTATTTTGGAAAAAATAGTCCACATATGTAGCCTATAAGTGGTGAGGAATTTAATAGATTGAGAATTCATTTAAATAGTTATTGTTCTCACTTCAGATTTGCGACTTATTTTCAGTTTAACATGTTAAATGCATCTGTAAGATGTGGCATTTTACTGTACATTTTATTGTAGATTTTTGAAAATCAAGTTGATTGAATTCCTTTGCCTTTTAGGCTTTTACATGTTTTTGTTGTGCCTTCTTGTATTTTCAAGATATATTTTAAACTGTAGATGTTTGAGATGTTTAAATTGTAGGGCATGTTACTGTAGAAGAGTCTCAGTAACAACCTGTTCAGCACTTCAAGAGAGCCTCTAAAAGCAGTCTGTGTAGGCAGCAAGAGAAGAAATTATTTTTGAGCAAGCAAAAGCTATATTCTTCCAATTATTTTCTATATCCACATTTACCCTGTGGTTATGAAGATGTCCTGGCATCCAATGCTTGAAGAATTTTTTGGCCTTACAAGGCTCCATAGAATTGGCAGATTTTTAATTTTACATATTTGGTGAGGCCTGTCCTCTGCTGATGATATGAATGGCCTCATCGAAGGGGCAACATTATATGGGTTCTATGAAAGGCATAATTCCTTGAACACTTGATTTCTTGCCTGCTGGTCTTAAAGAATAGTTCCAGTACAGCTGTTCCAGATGGTGTTTGTAAAGCACTGAAGCAAGGCCCTCGGTCCATGCGTATCAGCTGCTCAGCTCCTAACTTCCAGTTATCCCAAGTGTTTCCCTTTGGGCCCAAAAAAATTTGTCTCCTTTCCTATCTCTTTCTTTATGCTTCAACAGTGTCTTCAAGCTAGCTTTTCCAGGCCAGCTTATGAGAAGACTTATTTACATTTCAGGGTACACAGCACAATGTCTTTTAAGTCTTGAGAAGTGGAGTCAACTCAGAGCACTTCTCAGAGATTTGTTGACTATGCACAGCTTTGTCAGCACCTTTGTTCTTTCCTCCAAACTGTTTCTTATTGAACCTGAACAAAAGAAACCCGTACTAGTGTCAGGTCACACGCTGGGGTTCCTAACTAATAACCATCATCTGGTCTCTCCCATCTCATCTTCAGTCTATTGGCTCACTGTTTTAGTCTCTAGTAGCCTTTCTGTACACTCTCCAGTTTTCTGCATGCATTTAACTTGTGAATAACAGAGCCAGACCCTCCAAAGACTCACCAGTGATTTGTGTAAAGGCAGTCACCGAGTCAACACCAAGTCCAAAGAGCAGTGTGCAGAACTTCATGACTTTTTCACAGCTGAGTGGGTTGCCAATAGTACAAAGTCAGTTGGCAAGTACAAGAAATTTTAATGCATATTAGAGAAAATAAATTCAGCTAACCAAACAAGTTGTGATGAGTTGCTCAGATACAAAAGTAGTTTACTGGATAATTATCTCAGGCAGGAGTATGATAAACTCAGGACTTACTGACCTGGCTCTCTTTGTAGTATATGTAATGTTTGGATACAGTATACATTAAAAACTTGATACTTAATTTTCTCAACTATGGCCTATGCATAATAACTCAGTAGACTTTAACTAGATGAGAAATTTAACTTGCCTGAATTGTTCACTATGACATCATTCAGGATTAAGAAAAGATTATAGTAACACTATTGTAGCCATCATTACCTAAAGATAGAAATAATTGCAGATTGATAGAGGGAAGTTGGTATGTGTACATATATTTGATTAAACAAATCAAATAAAGTATATTTGGTTAGGCAAATGGCTTGAGTGTGGAAGAAACAAAATTTGGAGGGTCAAAAAGTCTTTACAGGTTTGAAAAGCAGTAGCCTTCATGAATAAATATGTCCTCAGAACACCTTTGATAACTCAAATAGGGAAGAAAAGGGAATTAGTGTTAAGGAGCTTCTCTGAGAAGCAGGAAGATAGGTAATTTATTTTCTCTGAAACATAGAACAGGCTAACTAAGTGAGAACTGAGTAAGAGTGAAAATATCTGTTGAGAATATTATGATTTTCACTTTCATTGTTTATTTGTTAATTTATTATTGTCTCTTTTCAGCTCCATATACAAAAAGCAAAGGTGTCCTATCAGTAGATGCCTTACAAGCCGTGGTATGCAAAACACTTAATAACACAAAATAAACAACTCCACTGCCTAAAGCTACTTCTAAATGAAGAAAAAAATAAAATAAAAATAATAATAAAATAATTTGAAAATATTTTAAAAGCCCAAATGCACAGTGTTACTTTAAACAAAAGTTCTGCAGAAGAAGAATGAATATGTCCTTCAGTAATTTGTCCTTGAGTAACTTACCCAAACAAATGTAACAGTGAGGATCTGAATGGAGGACCTGGCAGTAGGTAGCTCCAGAGAGCTGGGTAGGCTGTTTTGCTCTGCTTTGTCTTGCCTTTGAATTTTTCTGAAATGTTGTATGGGGAGAAATTTAGAGTCAAGGGAATTCAGACTGAATTACTGATTTGTAAAACTTTTTAAAGCATTGACACCTCTGCCCTGTTATGATTTGTGTGTTTCAAGCTTAGGTTTGCCAGATGCCTGAAAAGATGCCTTTTTGCTTTCATCATACCACTTGACCAAAAGACTGCTCAAAGTCTTAGAGATCCCAGTGTAACTTATGCCCTGATTTGTAAGAATTTCTGCTGGTTTAGCTAGTAAAGGTTTTTGCTAGGTTTTTTTCCTGCATTTTTAAAATGAAGGGTTTTGTGAAGTTTTTTTCATAGTTTGGCATCTTGGGGCAAATGGTATATGTGTTTTACTTAGTTTTATCTCTGATCTGATCATACTCCTAGATTTTACTCTAAACCGCCCTTTACTGGTAGCATACAAGAATCTTTTCTTATTAGTGTCAGTGTCTACTAGTTCTAGGTCTTTTACATGATTACAGGTAAATCTTACATTAAATATGTTATTCATTGGTGCATATGTTCTCTTTGAATGTGGGTTTGAAACAATACTTTCATGTAGTCCAGCCAAACTATTTTAATATCCTTGTTAGGTAACATTTTTTGTAGGCTTTTCAAGCCAAATTTGATGATCTCTTCATCTATTTATTTATTTTTTTGTTAACATCCTTCTGCTATCCAACCAGTAGAATATCAGGGATGACCATCAGGTGATACAGTCAGTATTACCAGTTCCCAAGTGACTTGGAAAGATGGATACATTTGAAGACTCCTACCTTTCATTTCTTAGGAGTAATAATTTTACTTTCAGGGTTTTTCTGTCAGTATTTGACAATCTTTTTCTCCCTTAACTCCCTTTTATTCATCACTGTCCTTGATGTCTATGTGGCCTTTCTAAGTATTGTCTCTACTATAATTCCACAAGAACAACAGTCTGATGTATGCTTGCAAAGCTCTCAAACACTGAAGTTCTGGCTCTAGTTAGAACATATGGGCCCCACTTAATCACAAATGAAATATAATGCCTTTTTAAATTATTGTGTGTTAGCTTCTTGCATAAGAAAGTTGCTCTGGTTTTAGTTTTGCAGTACTAAATGATGCCATGTGCCTTCATATGTCTTTTGAGAAGGAGCATACAGCTCTAGGAAAAGACAGCTCTTCCTCTCACTGAATAAGCAAATTACTCTAACTAGAGTCTAGTTTGCATATTAGAATAATTTTTATCTTCTTTCTAACTGCAACCAGCTTTTAGCTACTCCTTTCTGTGCATCCTACTGTGATTACAAACCTGTCTCAGAACTAACCATTGCCTTTGAGTCCTGTGCAGTTTTGCCTCTTATTTCCTTCATTTACTTAATTATAGAATCATAGAATCATTATGGTTGGAAAACTCCTCTAAGATCATCAAGTCCAACCATGCAAGATGCTTAACTTTCAGCCAACGAGACAAAACAGCTTTTTAATACATATTTTGTATCTCCTTTCCAATCAGTGCTCATCAAAACCAATCAACAAAAGTTTGCTTCCCTACCACACCATCTTTTGTATTTCTCATAGCTTTTAGTTATGCTTTTGTCCTTAAAATAATTTCATTTGGAAAAGAAGTTTAAAAGCATCAAGTCCAGTCATCATCCTGACACTGCCAAGTCCACGTGGCTGGGTCAGAGATGGTTGTTTTTGTCACAATAGTGTATTAACACTTCCTAATTTCTGCTGAAGTAATCTCTGTCATATATTAAGCTCTGACTACTTTCCTCACTTTCTGTGCCAAATTCTTTTCCACTTTTTGTTAAGAGAATGGTATTATGAGGCTTCCGTAATTCTAAAACTACCTAGCTGTACTCGGCTCTCAATTACCTTTTTTTTGCCTTTCTGTTCTGGTGCACATTGTCTATGCACCAGAACAGTGTTGAGACAGTCTGGGTTATAACAGTGTTACTGATTAATTGCAATGAAATGCTGTTCTAACACTCACTCCTACAGCATGGAGCCAGCACCAGTAGTCCCAGTTGTTACAGTCTTGGACTGACTTCTGTAGATGCTAGAGAAGCTAGAACATAGTCGCAGACAGACCTACCCTGGCTGCCTGTTAGTACAGCTTAGGTGCCTCCATAGTAAAGTTTTCTGGGCACATCTCGAGTCTAGCATGAAGAAAAGCAAGCTGAAGTAGTAAGTGCTGAAGTAAGTGCTACAATAGCCACACAGTGATTGATGCTTAGGGTTGCACAAGAGCTTGCATTTGGACATAGCATTAAACCCAAACTGTCTCCATGCATTTGTGTCACAGCATGCCAGAATTTATAAGCCTTCTTGGCACCTGGTATTCTGCAAAGTGTAGTGCAAAGGCTGAGACAGACTGGCAGGACAAGTGCTTATCCAGAACTGATAAATTCTGAGTAAATATTTCTGCTCTGTGTTTTTAAGTATGTTGCACAGTACCCATACAGGACTCATACTTTAAGGCTTATTCATTATTTGCAATATTCAGTACCCCAGGTAGAAGAGGACTGACTATAATGAGACAACAGAAATCCAAACCAGTAAGCTGTACATGGAATAATCTCTGAAACAGATCTAGACACTCCCATCTCTGCAGTAGGTACAAAATAACAATTGTCATTAATATTTGGTATACTGGTATCAGTCTGTGGTTATCTGCCATGGCCTGTGAGTGTCAAAAGTGGCCTGTATATCATACAACTAGTTGATATGCAAATTAGATCCAAATCAAGCAGCTGCTCTAGTACAGAGTAGTACTTATTGAGTAGAAATGCATCAACTGATGTGCTTAATGTCAATAATAGCTGCCTGGAAGAACTTGCAGTACTAGCATTGCAGGACTAGCAAAGAGGTTGGTACAGAGCAGTAGCTGAGCAGAGAGGATGAAGGGATAAAATATAGATACCAGAGCTTGCAAGAAGTCACTGATACTACAAGAAAGCTTAGAATTAAGACAAACTGAGATCATTAAGCAAGGATTGGGTGTTTAGAACAAGAGGCATGAGGCAAGAGTTTTGACACTCAGCAGGATCTGACACCCTCTTTTGTCTTGGTTATTTCCTGGTGGGTCCCTTGGATATAAGCCTGTCTTAGGTTCTGTTAGCTGTGAAACAGAGAGGATAGGGAGAGCAGCAAGAACAAAGTCAATATCCCATGTGAGGTTCCCACAGAGATGACAAAGAAAAATTTCCTTAAGCCAGAAAACCTTGATGCCATTAGTATAAAATCTGCAGATTACATGGAAAGGTTTAGTCATTTTACAAGAGCAAAGCAGGAGCCTGGGAATATATACAAGTTGTTACACTCATATGTCATGTATACCATTGGGGGAAGTCTGGCTATGTCCCGCTACAAATACATAAGTGCAGGGAGTTTTGGAGCATAAGTGCAAGCACAAGCAAGCAGCTAACAAAGATGTTAAGGGTTCCTAGAACTTCCACTCTAAAGTTAGATTCTGCACAGTAGTGATAAAGTTGTGGCTTGTTTCAAAGTCACCATTCTTGCTGAAGCATGTCCTTCACAAATTACGTTTCAAAGGTGGGACAATCCACAGGTTATTTTTAGAGATTTTTCTTTTGTTTTGCCTTTCTTGGCAAAGTACCGGGTATTTTGGTAACAGAGTTACAAATAAATTGCTAAAATTTGCTTTAAAAGAAGAAATCTGGTCATAGTACAGTTTTACTCAGCCTTTTGGGTTCTGTTATTTCCTTCTTTTACTTTCTCATATTATTCCTATTCTCTTCCCACAGAGTGATTGTTGTGACATTCCTGCCTTATCAGTATGTTTCATCATCTCATTAAAAGCGATCTATATTAAAAATTGATAATATCACCAGTGTGTACCAACTTCTCTAAGCGTTAGTTAAAGTCGCTTTCGTGCTGATTGGTTTATCTAAAATAGTTACAAGCTGAGCTATGAAAAAGACTTTATTTTTCTTTTTCTTCTTGCAGACTGTGAATGATAACCTGCACACAGATGATCAGCGTGAGCTCAGAGGAGATAAAGAAAGCTATATTTGTGCAGTGTGCCTGGATGTTTATTTTAATCCTTACATGTGCTATCCATGCCACCACATCTTTTGTGAACCTTGCTTAAGGATGCTTGCCAAAGACAACCCAGCCAGCACTCCATGTCCACTGTGTCGCACTACAATTGCCAGAGTCTTCTTCCAAACGGGTATAAAAATTAAAGTTCTTACAATGCAGAAAAATATCTTTAACTTTCCTTCTTGTAATTCTGCCCTGAATAAATATGTAGCTAAAAGTGTAATAAAACCCTGCTAACCAAATGCATTCATAAAAGGAAGAAAAAAAGAAACAGTAATATGCAATGGGCCAAAATGCACACAGAGCAAAATTTCATGTTGTTAATCCACCGTGAGTTTTTCTTTGCATTTAACTCTTCCACTATTCCATGCAGGCTTTCTTCAGTGATAAGAATCTATTCTGGATGCATACTTTAAAACGTTCTCTTTTTTAAAAGTGAGGTTATGATATTTTGCATTTCTTTGGTTTCAAAAGCTCTAACTAAACATTTTCTCAAAATGTCTTACCAGAAAAGCATTTTTTAAAATCCTAAGTTAATGACACACCACACACACACCCCTTTTCTCTGTTTTGTAGCTTTAATTTAGCTACAATTGAAAATAAAGGCTGGTGAAACTATAGAATCCTCTTAACTAATCTTGGTGAAACTATAGAATCCTCTTAACTAATCTTGTTTTTAAATTCTCCCTTTCTGACCTCTTTCACCCTCATGTTTACTGTTCCTGACTTTTAGCAGTAGGAAAACATGGTTGGTAAGTGGTGTTTGATGTCAGAAAGTGTACAGGGAGAGAAGAGGATAAATAGCATTGTAGATGGAATACCTGTAACAGCATGAGTCAGCCTTTTATGCCTGGAGCTCAAAAAGGTAAATTCAAGCCCCATGGATAAAATTTCTCTGTAGTATCTGGAGCTAGGCTCTTTGCAGCACTTACAATGGTGCATAGACAGGTCACAAAGTAATGGAAATGACTCAGCCATTCAGGAGTGTTTTGTTTATTTTTTTGCATGCTCCAGAGATCTTTCAGCAATACTCTTTAAACTGGAAGAGTGCAGTGATGGTGACAGGTTGGGAATGAAGATCAGAGTATGTATATATAGAGAGAGAAGGAGAGCTGCCCAGCTTCTGTTTCTGGATGTGCACAGACTCTGAATAGGCACAATTTCATATAATTTGATGGCAGACCAGTTCAAGAAACTGGGGAAAATAAGAACTCATTTGGATGGTAAGGAGGCATTTTTCAGGCAAACTAATTTTCCCAGGATGGTTCACTGGAGCGCTGCTGGTGGCCAGGGATAGGAACTGACAATGTCAGGACTGTTGCAGAGAAAATGATTGGAAAGCTGCAACCTGAGCACTCTTGGCACCCTGCCTGGCTGGTGTATGGAGGTTTCAAGCTGTTCTCATGTAACTTGCTTAGTGTTTGATGCTTCTTTGGGTTTGATGTACAGATGGAATATGTTTCACCAAGAAAGAATTACATTTAGTTGTTTTGGGACTACTTAAATTTTTAAAAAGGTATTAACAGGTTTGCTGCAGTAAAATACTACTGGGACAGCACAAAGAGAGAATACAGATCCTTGCTAGAATGTATTTGTAAAACTTTTTAAACACATTTAAAATACTGTTATTTAAGTAAAATATTACTGGGATTATTTGAAGTCTTTGAGTAATTAATATACAATGTGTAAAAATACTTGATGGGAATAAAAAAGAGGTAGACAGACTCTTCTCAGTGGTGCTCAGTGACAGGACAAGAGGCAGCAGGCAGAAATTGAAACACATTAAATTCCATCTGAACATAGGAGAACAATCTTTACCTCTTAGGGTGGTCAAACAGGTTGCCCAGAGAGGCTACGGTGTCTCCATCTGTGGAGATACACTCAAAAATGAACCAGACATGCTTCTGGGCAGCCTGCTGTAGTCACCCTGCTTGAGGAGAGTGGGTTGGACTAGTTAATCTCAAGACATCCGTTCCCACATAACCCATTCTGTGAAATTAACAAGCTATGCCTTTTTTTTGAGGAGGAGGATGCGTGTGGCTGAAGTGAGAGAAATTCCTTTGGATTTACAGGCCTCACAGCAGCTATTTGGATATTGCTCTTCAGTATATAGTAACATATGCTTGACTTAGCAATATATTTTAAAAGAGGTATACTAAATTTGTTTTGGTTTATTATACATATATTATGAAAAATATTTTCAAATTTCCCACTGCATTGCATATTGAGCAGATTTTAAATCAGCCAAGAAATATTGATTATGATAAATCATATCCTTAGAGAAATTCATAAAATCAACACATTAAGGAAGATGGATTGTGGCAGAACAATGTAAAGAGGAGTAATTTTTTTTTTCCTTGCATGATTTATTAAGCCTTTTAAAAGTTATGCTAAAGTCACTGCTGCTATAGTCACTGCAGCAAGCAAAGCAAAGTTGCTACCACTCTGTGTATTTCTCTAATGCAGCAGCTGGGATGCCTTATTTCCCCCACTGATTTTTTTTCTGGATACTTTCTGCTGCTTTCCTTTTGTATTTAGTTTACAAGAATATCTCAAAAAGAAAACATCTAAACATGTATTTCAGAAGTTCACTTTTTAGCTTCTACAGTGTTGCAAACTGAACTTAACTCTAATAGAAGGATGCGTATGTTCCTGTTCTAAGATAGCTCCCGAAACACAGAGACTACATTTAGGAAGGAGACATTGTTATTTGTTGCATCTTTATACAAAGGTGGGTGCTTGATGCCTTGCCACAGATCAAGAACACCAAAGGAGATTTTTCACAACATTTTTATACACAAAACTATAAAATTATTAAGCTTCCAAGTCCATCCTCCTGATAGTGATTGGTTAGTGATTTACATCTAGTTATAATACGGTTAAATCACTGTTTCTCCTATCATGCATGCTCAGGGGGTCTTCACCTAGGCAGGGGTCTTTTTGACCTGGGGATGTCATTTTTATTATTATAATGACATTATAGTGAGCTAAGTTCACCTAGAGGACACAATATCACAACTTCAGCAGCTTCAACTGCCCAAGACTGATCTAGCTGTCAATCTTCTTCATTTTGCTTCTTCTTTATCACGTCCTCCATTCCTTAGGTCCAATTATCCATGTAGACCTGAAGTCTTCTCTGCCAAGTTGGTGATTTACATGAGACACCCGTTCAAACTCTTGATTAATTGCCTTCCTCAAGACATAGTTATTTGAGGGTGTCAGTGCTCAGTGCTGGCTGTGAGACTAATCGTGTGCCTCTCTGACTACATTTTTAGCTTGTACATATATATATATAGACAGAGTACCTCTTACACAGAATAATCACATAGTTTTAAATTTCTGAGTTATTTTCCAACAATTGTAACATGTCAAAAAAGATGAAGGATAACAGGTCACTTAGGAACCAATTGTGAAGAAAGAGTATTTAAGCCAGAGCTGCGAAGCTGGGTGTGACCCTTGAGAGTACTTCCTGTGGCCTGTTGCCTTGGTCAAGTGAGCCTTTTCCACTTCTTGCCTTGAGAGTGAGTTCCAGTCCAGATAGGTTGTTCTAATGGTGTCTGCCATGCATTCCCATCTTTGTTAAAGGCAGCCAGCAACTAACCCCCCCATAGCCACTTGCTCATTTTCCCTGGTAGGATGAGGGAGAGAATCGGAAGGGCAAAGTGAGGAAACTTGTGTGTTGAGGTAAAGACAGTTTAATAGGTAAAGCAAAAGCTGTGCACACAAGCAAAGCAAAACAAGGAATTCATTCACTACTTCCCATGGGCAGGCAGGTGTTCAGCCATCTCCTGGAAAGCAGGGCTCCACACGTAACCATTTCTTGGAATGACAAACACCATCACATCAATTTTCCCCACTTCCTTCTTCTTCCCCAGCTTTGTGTGCTGAGCATGACATCATGTGGTCGGAAATATCCCTGTGGTCAGTTAGGGTCAGCTGTCCTGGGTGTGTGCCCTCCCAGCTCCTTCTGCACCCCCAGCTTGCTGGCTGATGGGGTGAGAAGCAGAAAAGGCCTCAGGGCTGTGTAAGCCTGCTCAGCCATAGCTAAAACACCTCTGCATTATCAACACTGTTTCCAGCACAAAGCCAAAACACAGTCATATGCAAGCTACTATGAAGAAAATTAACCCTATCCCAGGCAAAACTAATATCTAGCCTAGATCTAACCTCTACCGGTTTATGCTGTGAGAGGCAAGCAGAGTCTCATCAGAGGCTATTTCTCTGAATCCAGATAGCACCTAATCCAAATACTTTTAGGACGGTATAAAGTTTTACATTAAAATAATTTTTTAAATGGTAGTGAAAAGTGCACAGCCTGTTCTTTTATGTTTAGAACAAAATGGTCTCTTTCTCTCCACTGACAGAGTTTTATGGATGCAGTAAAGCTCTTACCACATAAAGAGACAGAAGGATTTGGAGATTTCTCTACTCTGCTTTTGTTGTGTAGCCTCATTCCACTTGCATGGTGAAATACAGGGTAATTTTTAGAAAAAGACCTGCATTGGTTTTTTTGCTTCAAATCTGCTAATGCCTTCCTCTTAGATAGAAAAAGCTACTGCAACCAAAGGGCATTTGTAATTTTTTTCCGCTACTTTCTGAACCCTATTCACAAAAAGCTTAGGTTTCTCAAAATTGCTGGAGAAAAATATTTGATTCTTTAATAAAATGTTTATTATTAAAAAATTACGTACAATAACAGTGAATTACAAAGTAATGATACATAATCGTTTGCGAAGATCTGTAAAGGGCTAATTCTTTCATTTAGGGTACAGAATTAGGGTAGCAGCTGCTATTATTAGTATTTGTCTGGAACCATAGTAGTTTGAAGGGCAAAAATTAGGGGATTTGAAGTTTTCCATGTTAACTACCACCTTGGCAACTCTGTTATCAGAAGATCACTTATTTTCTATGGTGGGAAACTGTTTCTTTTAATTTGCTTTCTCTTGTTGTATTGCTATGGATAGGTTAATTTAGACAGTTTTTACTTTCATTACACATGGATATTTCTCCAGATCATATCCTGAAAAGGTGATGATTTGTGATTAATAAATTAAAGCAATTCTTGCAATGTGTCATTAATAATTCTACAAATATGTTCTTAATTCCTGTTAATCCACTATATTTTTAAAAAATCTCTAAAAAGTAGTTTTTACTCTTCTCCTCTAGTTACTTTTACTGAGTGATGGTGTTAAACAACAGTATGAACTGAAAATTAGTACCACAGTCAGTTTGATAGATGTCATTTTTCTTTTCTCAGAGGTCATCACAGTTTTGAAACTTAAATAGGCTGACTTGTTATGTCTTTCATTTTGCTAGAATTTGACATCACTTTCCTAAATGTTTTGGGTTTTTTTCAGAGGAACAAAATCAAAACAGCATATTTAAGGCTTGTTCTTGATATTTCTGGAAATGCTTGGGTTTATGTGACTTCAGTGCAATTTAAGAGATGTTATCATCAGAAAAAGGATTACGAGGTTAGATAAGGCATTTTTATCTTGTAGTAAAAAGCTATGCAAATTATGGTTACTTTTACAGCACTGATGTTTAAATTCCTTCTCATTTATTACTGTAGAACTGAACAACTCTACCAAATCTTTTTTCCCTATGGAATATTTGAAGTTGAAAGAAAATTTTCAAAAATCAAATTCTGCAAAATGGCCTCTGCCAAGCTGCAAGAAAGCCTTCAGAGTATTTGAAGGTAAGTTTTTAATTTTTTTCCTAAGCTTCACTCAGTATTGAATATACTATTTGAAAATAATTCTCTAGCTGATACATACCATTGGAATTCAGAAATTTATTATTATCAAGTAGAGCAGAGTTAAATTATCCTTGGTGACTCATACAAATTGCTCTGAATCTAAAGATAAACTGCAAATTGTAAAAACACAATTTGTGTGTTTACCTTTTTGTTTATTCTTAGATCTTTAATTTTGTGCACATAATTGGGATAATTGTATGTAGTTTCCTGTTTGAAAAAAAAAAAAGTCTGTATAGTGGAAAAAAGAAAATTACTCTAGGAAGAAAGCTGACTAATACTGACTGTGGTTGGTAAAGACCTCTCCAAAAAAGAATCAGTAAAAAAAATCAGTATCAGTCTATTATGAAAGAAGTAATATTAAGAAGTTGGAATAATGTAATATATATTATTCTGTACTGCTTCTTCTATATATGCAAAATAGGGTAAAGGGAATGGATGGTTTATCTTTGTTTTCTGCTTATTGTATCAATAAAAATGAGTTCTCTTGTTGCTACTTTAATGCTTAAACATTTTCATGGTTATTAACTGATTGTTAACTTTAAAACATTTCAAGTTAGACCACTGAAATGTGGAATTTACTGTTTACCCATTTTTCCAGTCAAATGGACATTCTTCACCAGGACTCATCTGTGTTTACTGATACAGAGTCTTGCTGGCAGATATTGTTCCTGTTCATAAGAACAATATAGATTTATTGTAGAAGCATGTGGAAAAAATACATTTTACATTTCTTTCTTGAGTCTACCCAGATCTTTATATGGGTCGAATTTGATCTTCCACTTATAAAACTGTGTCACACAAGGTCATGATTTGATACTGAAAATAACAGGAGATGCTCCTAGCTATCAAAAATGAGCAGACCTGAGAAGTTTGAGGACTTTGGTATTACTCAGAGCGAAAGCTGTTGGCAGGAAAAGCAAAGATGTGTATTTCTTTTCTCTAACAGCAGCTAATGTAGTGTGGATGTTGATGCTGAGGATATTAGTTTCTTATAATACATTACTTTTTGTATGTGACAATAGTGACTTGGTTCATATATGTTCCATAGTGTCATATGAACTATGTCTTTCATAAATATGAAAAGCTGCCAAGCACATTTATAGAAAACAAAAATAATTAACATAAAAGGAAGATCATACAGCTTCAGTATTGTGCTACCGGAAAAATGGGCATGTTCTTTCACAAAGGTACTTCAAAATGCTGCTGTTACATGTCTCCAAAGGCAGCCTGAAACTCCCACACCAAATGGGAACATGATTAGATGTATTTAATCGGAAAGCCAAACCACAGAGCTGTCTGAAACTTTGCCTTGCCTTTTTAAGTACGAATGCTGCTATCATGTCTCACTCTCCTGACTTTATATTTTAATAACAGCTACTGCAGGGTTTGTGTCAGTTCAAAAAACATATGTATAATATTTTCTCCATAGACGGCTTTTTTGGGCTTACATCTCAATTGTGCGTGGCAGCATCTGAAGTTTCATATTTGGTTTTCTTAACTTTGCTTATGTTCTCTGCCTCAAGAGGCTCCCAGGGACTTCACAGGCATAGAAGACTGAGCATACTGGCAGCAAAAAGCTTCTGAAACTGTGATACATTCCCTTGCAAGTGCAAACCCTGCTATCACTAAGAGCATTATGGGGGAAAAGGCTATTTACTTATATTAATTTTTGTTTAATTATAAAGATAACAGCCTAATAAGTTACTAGATTTGCTGAAGGCAAAATACTAAGAATGGGAAGAAGATTCATGTAGGTACATTAGTAGAGTGACTGGAGCAAAAGGGAATATGACTACAGTGCTTAGAAAGTCCTGAAAAGATTCAGTTTTAAATGTGAGAATAACTGCTTCTATATAAGACAGTATGGTGTAGTTGAGAAATTTTGCGGCCCTGTTAGAAATGCATAGGCTGTTTTGTCCAGCTCATATCCAATAGGTTCAGTGGTCACGGAGAATCTAGCAGCTCTTTTCAAACTTGATTATTCTAGTTTTTCATATAACAAAACCTCTTCCACAATTTATACTCCAGACATAAAAATTATAAACTTTGAACAGTAGACCACTCATTAGGGATGCTAGACCTTTTAAAAAGGGGCCTCCAAAATAGATTGGGATGCAAGGAGAGGAAGATAGCTGTTGAGAAGCCTAGTTTATGAAAATATTTATCAGTTTGAACTAATTCAGACTTTCTGAAAACTGCACAAGTACTGAATAAAATTGAGCATCTTTTCTTTCTCCTTACTTTTTGCCTGAACTGATTCCCTGAGCCAAACAGATTTTGTAATCAATATGTGAGTCTTTATATAAGAATTCCATGAGGAAAGTAAAATTACCTTCTAAAGAAAAAAACTCCAAAAATATTTGTAGGTTTTGAGTTTTTATATGAAAAACAAGAAACCTCAGTATTGTGGCATTTTTGTGCTTTCAAGCCTATGAAAATTGCTCCCGAGTAGTTTGTCCTTATATTGCACTGTACTTTTTTTCCAATTAAAAACATTAATGGAATTCCCATTTGCTTCATAAACATTACATAAAGCATTGCCCTGTATGTGGTATGCTCTGTTTGATCAATGATAGGTTAATAAAATGGAAATGCTATTCAGGAATGAAAGCCAGTCTTTTACCATTCAGATCTTTAATGCATTTGAAAGTTAACAAGCTAGTTTAAATATTCCTCTAAAATGTCTTCTGTTTTACATGAGATAAACACAGATATTTACTCATTGTTTTGAGTAGTGGTAACTTCTAAAAAATGCAGTTGCACAATATAAATAACATCTCAAATAGTTATTTCCTTAAGTAGATTTAAAAATAAATAAATTGTGCTGTTTGAATAGGATAGTTAAATAGCAAATATGCTCAACTGGATCCTGTTATCTTAGGTTTATAATGTAACAGCGTAATAATTGTAGCCATTGCATGCCATTAAATTGGAGTTGCATTCTATAAACACTGTACAGTCACAGAAAGTTTACAAACAAAAGGCATGTCTCCAAAAGTAATTTGATATCAGAAGTGTGGATTAAAAGAAATAATAAAGATAGTAAAGATAATTTAAATTGAAAATTGTGTACTTAATTTGACAGTGACTTTGGTGTAGTCAAGAGCAGGAATTAAAAAAAAACAGACAGAGACAATTTAATGCACTGGGTGTAAAAGGGTGATTTCAAAAGTTTTTGCATAAATCTGAGATAGAAATATATTGAGACTAGCAATACAGGGTAGAGTAGTCAAGATAGTGATGGTACTGGGGTAAAAGGTTGTTGGCTGTCTGCATATAGAGAAAGACTTCAGATGCACCTGATGATAAGTACATCACGATGAGAGAGGCATATATGAAACCTCTGAGTTACAGCCCTTGGTGACTATTCCAAGATACAGTTATTCCTAGGCTAAGACGAAATTCCCTCCAACTGTTTTTATGCTAACGTTTTTATTTAAGATGTGATTATTAAATTGAAAGTCAAAAAGACTATTTAGAAATGGAGTAATTCTTTTTGTTTGTTGGGGTTTTTTGTTAATGCTTAATCTAGAAAGCATTCCCCCAATAATGCATACAGTGAAATCTGTGCTAGTTCTTTACTGATCTCCTCTGTTTAGTGACTTAATAAAAAGCTATTGATTATATGTGCTTCAGGTAATCCTTCCTGAACACAGGGGTTGGACTAGATGATCCCTAGAGGTCCCTTCCAACTTGGACAATTCTGTGATTCTATGATTCTACATCAATCAAGGATTGCAAGATACAGTCTTTTCAATGCCTATTAATACTAGTGGAAATTCCCACCACCTCAGTAGGTTATATCTGCTACGTCCTTTTATATAATCATTCTCTAGAGAAAAGGGTGTGCAATTTCCTACTTTTTTTTTTTTTTAAAAAAAGAAATATTATGAAAGCTTTTAATCATACCTGTTGATATTTTTTTTATTATTTCTTTGTCTTTAAAATTGGGGTACAAAAATTAAAAATATACTTTCTTGATTCAAGATTCTTGCTATTGTAATTTCAGTTAGGCAATAAAAGAAGGATGTTATCAGCTATGAAAATTTACAGCTATAAAATTAGCTCGACTAAGTTTTAAGTTCACTGTTCTCTGTTTAAAAATAATTTTTTAAATGATACTGGGTTTCAAGCTTCTGATGCTGTGACCTACTAGGAAGAGAAACAAGAAATTGAAAATAGAAGGGGCAGTATTGATTTTAGCTATAAAGAGTATTGCTGGAGTATAAGAAGTCTCTCAAAATAATCCACATATTGAGCAATTTTACTCAAGTCCTACTATTCTGTTCTTCCTTATTGTAGTTTTTGCTTTCCATTAATTTCCTTACTTCCTTATTTCTTTCTTTTAAGTTGTTTGTTCCTTTGTCATACTAGTGAAGACTGCTGTTGTGGGACCATGCAGTTCTTCACCAGAAGGCTTTCCTTTTTTAACCAGAATGCATCAGATTTTCAGTATAGATTTACTGGAGGAATAAATATTTCTTTTGTTTGTTCAGATGGGAAGTAGGAATTTTTGAAGCAGAAATTAGCTAGAGCTGCATAGGAATTTGTTCAAAGACCATGTCATGGCCCCAGGGCTGGTCATTCACTAGTTTCTCTGCAGTAATTAAGGGAAGCCTGTTGCCAGACAGCTAGATTTGCAAATAAACTAAATGCTTTGTGTAGATCAAGGCAGCCTTGTCTTACAGAGGGGTATGTTGAGGTCCTGGGGTGCCTATCTTGTGTATTTCCGCTAACCTTTGCTGTCAGACTGACCCTGACTTAAGACAAGTAGAGGCAATTAATAAAATCTTTATTAAGAAAGTATTTGCATTAGTGTTATCTTACATTGTTCCACTAAAACTGGCTTCAAACACTTGTACAGTAGCCATCTGGACAAACAGAGACTGAAGGAATGTGAGTAGTTAGGGAGGAGTTGTAGGGAACAACAAAACTAGAGGAAGGTGATGCCATTACAGCAATATTATACAAAAGGCTACTGATTTCTCTGGTTTTCATTGTCTGTGCTGTCGTGACAAGGAGAGAAGTTGTCTGCAAGTTAAAATCACTGTTAAGATATCTACATGCAAATGTGAACAAAAGTGATTACAAATCCCCATCTTAAAGACAAAAATATGAAAATTACCGTAACTATAATATGCATGTAATCAATTTACATGTAGAAAACTTACCCTTAAAGGAAGTCATTTTATGGTCTAGAGTATATGCAAACTGTGCATTTAGATCCATGACATGATCTCACAGGGAGACCATGCAGCTTCATTTCTTGGGATCACTCATCAATGCTACATGGATTGCAGTCAACACAGGTATGGTGAAGGAGAGGGCAGTTAAATAAGCCAGTGTTTTATTTATTCCCTGAGCTAGTTTGCACCCTAAAAAATAAGGACATGCATTTCAAAAACTGTAGATTGTTTTTATTTAATCTGCATACTCTTTTTATTTCATCACCCTTATGGTTATGGTTTAGAGGAAGGAAGAAAAAACAATCAAATAATTCACTCGATTACTTTAAAAAATCTGCTTTCAAACTGGCTATCAAAATTCCTTCATGGCTTCCACAGGCAATTGACTTCTACATTGTGAAATGTGAGATTAATTACTCCTGGTAATGCTGCATCCCAGCAATTAAACTAGCCATTGTATTTGAGAATATTGGTAATTACAGAATAATCACAGATGTTTGGACAGAGTATGTTTTGTAAGCTCATTCTGCCCTCCCACAGTCCTCTTGCTTCTTGATTCATTTACTTCCAGGGGAATAAATAGCCCAAGATAGAAAACACAATTTATTCTAGTTTCATTGTGAATTTATGAGAAGGACTGGGCACAGCAGTCATTGAATTTTTCTCATAAAATTGGTAAATAGTTTTAATATTTAATAAATCAGTGAAAATGTTATTTTTGCAAATTACTCAATGTAAAATGTTTATACATGCTTTTAATGTGACTTTGTGGATTTTGTCATTAATTTCTAAAGCTTTATCTTTTTTGTTTTGGGAGTCAATGGAACATGCTTGCTGGCTTTCACATAGGATAACTGCCATTCTCTCATAAACTTCTCCAGCAATATCTGCTTCTTTCTCTGTTGGAAATGCAGATCTCAGCTCATTGTAACTACAAAATCTTGCTATTTAGCTATTATATTAGCATAACCAAAATATGATAGCACATGATATACATGTGGAGGAAGGCTGGTGTTTATGCAAGAAGGTCAGGGTGATACCTCATTTGTGAAAGCAGTATAAAAATACCGTATTCTTCTTAAAAAAAAAAAAAAAGTACAGAATGCTGGGAAATTTTACAGAAGCACAGAATCTTAGGGGTTGGAAAGGACCTCGAAAGATGATCCAGTCCAACCCCCCTGCCAGACGAGGGTCACCTAGAGCACATCAGAGAGGAATGTGTCCAGGCGGGGTTTGAATGTCTCCAGACAATTCTCTTCAAAGGAGAATTTTGGCCCATTTCTCGAAGTTGTCATCAGGTCTGCAGGTGACAACAAATTGAAAGACTGGTTGTTAGACTCAGTGGTAGGGCTGCTATTCAGAGACACAAAGAAAGGCTGCAGAAATGGTCTAGAACCATAAAGCAGATGCTTCAGCAGATAGAGACCCTTTCAGCAGGGCATGTAAAAAAAAAAAAAACAGGCCAAGGTAAAAAAAATGTAAAATACCATGTAAAATAGCATCTAGCAATCTACATTGGATTATCGCTGGAATCCCAAAGCAGTCTGTATAGTTCAGAATATTCATACATGATTTGGAAAAGCGATACTAATACAGCTGATGAAGTTTATGAGTGATACTAAGGTATTCAGTTCATTGACAACAGCAAATAAGAACTTGACATCTCACAGTTCTGTTGATCAGTGATCTCGAGGGGGCAACAGAAAGCACTCTACTCAGGTATGCAGAGGACAACAAATTGGAGGACAGTTTGATAGACTCAGCAGCAGGGCTGCCATACAGAGAGACCAAGTCAGGCTGGAGAAATGTTCTGAACGGAACCTTGTGAACTTCAACAAGGGCAAATGCTGAGTCCCACACCTGGGAAGGAAGAGTCCCTGGCAATGAGACAGTTTGGGCACTGACAGCCTGAAGAGCTGCTCCCTGGAAAAGACCTGGGCATCCTGATGGAGAGCAAGCTGTGCATGGGATGGCAGTGTGCTCTGACAGCAAAGATGGCCAGCAGCATCCTGAGCTTTATGAACAGGAGCATGATACACAAACAGCAATAGATGAGAGAAGCATTTATCTCCTGCTGCTTGGCAGAGCACATCTAAAATACTGCAGTTTTGCCCCCAGTCTCCAAAATAAGTTCATAGTCACTATGATGAACTGTAAATTACCTATTGCAGCTTAAGAAAAGGGATCTGGGTAATAGTGAGATTATTTTTCTGAAAATATTCAATGCACAGCTGTAGTCAAAAGGTAAACAGGAATTATTAGGATCTTAGCAAAATGGAAAGCATTATGTCATTGTCTAGGTTTGTGGTGATCCCACATCTCTGATTTTGCATATAATTTTAGATTACATCATCTCAAAGAAGGATAAAGCAGAGTGAAGCTAATGCAGAAAAGATTATCTGAAATATGGAAGCTTTTCCATACAAAGCAAATTTAGAAGATTTTTGTTTGGAAAGGACATTACAGAAGACAGATACAAGAAGTCTGTAAAATTATGATGTAAAAAGATATTTCAAAAAAGATTGTTGGCTGTCTGTCAGAAGCATTTTTGCATTAGCAATTACATCAACCATATCAGATAGGACAAAACAATTAACTCTGAATGCTTGATGCCCACATTTGCATTTTAGCAAACAGGGGCACCTTCCTCCCAATCCCAAGGGCTGAATGCCCATTAGTGGTTGAAGCATATTACTGGAACACATCAGAGTTCTTGGAGCTCATCTTCTGGTTCAGTTTCACCTGAAAGGAAATTGGTTTATTTGCTCTGAGACTACTCCGCCATGGGATACAAAGCAGAGGCAATATGAGATCTGGTTCAAAATATGCATATAGATATGTAAGTAAAGGAAATCCTGAGTGCCGTTTTAACTCATTGTTCTGAGCACAGCTTCCAAAGCACTGGGGTCCTAAGATGCTGGTGCTGCAAGAGCATATATGGGAACGTGTCGGTCTGTACTTATTTTTCTCTTATAGTCTTTCAGTAGCTCTGCCTGCTGCAGCTCATAATCAGGAAAAAGGGACTGTCAAAATTACCTTGGTACATCTGATTACCTAAGAACACTTGTTCTTAGGTAATTTAATTTTACATGAGCACTTATAACGTAAATGGTTATTCTAGCTTGCATATTATTCATTTGGGCACATTTCTAGGGTAAAATTTTCCATTTCATATTCTTTAGTTAAAGCAAAATGAGGTCAGTCAATTTATAAAATCAGGATAATATTTTGAATTGTTTGTAGACTTATTTTGAGCATTGCTAATACCTCAACAGGAGGTTGCAAAAACTTGGGCAAGGACACAGGCGACAGATGTGCCCACTGATGCTCTGGTGAAAATCCTTTTTGATTTGCACACTTCAGTGGTTATATAAATGTAATTTGCACACAACAAGGTTTTTGTTGTCTAGTAACAAGATTCCACTGATAGTCTGCCAGACTTAGATGGCACTGTGCATGCATATTCATGTGGTTTGAGTGGAAGTTCTTGTTTAGAGTATAGCATCACAAGCATTCACAAAAAATTATGTAAAATACATGTTTTAACAAATACATGCCTATGTAGAAATAATTTAGGGACTGTATTCATCAAATAATATTTGTTTTCTTTTTTAAAAAGGAGTAAATACTTGAAAAGTTATTTGAAGCTCCCTCAGCTCCTCTGTTTCATAAATCAAACCTCTACTCCATGTTGCTATACAGTTTTTGACAAACTGCAGCTCTGTTTTTATCTGCAGATGGCTAGAATCAAATGCAAATGGTTTGTTTCCACTCTAGCTGGCGAGACAGGCGTCTGAAGGTATTTTTCATGTCAAAATTTATTAAAGACAGTAGTGACAGTATGGATCATGAAGTCTGCAGTAACCTTTGTGCATGACCATACAGGGTATTTAAATCTTATCCTGGTTTCAGTACTGTACACAAGTTTATTTGGTCATTATTCTTTGTTAGCCTCTGTTAAGTCTTATAATTCAGTTTACATAGTAGTTGTACTATTGACATTTTCAATGAAAGCTTAATCATTTTACAGATGGTAAAAAAGAGACTATTTCAGCAACAGAATTTACGTCTATTCCGTATAAATGACTGTCAGCTTTCAGTAACTTTACTCACACTCAGGGAAGCCATAGGGATTACACGTGTAGTAAGCAGCTTCTGATTGTATACACACAGAGCACCAGCAATTTTTTTGTAGCTTACTATAAGAAGAGCAATTAGAGAACAGCCAATTTCCCACACTGAAAATGCTGTTCTTGAATGTGGAATGTTTACATTACAAAGTCTAATCTTTTATGAACTCAGTGCAGGTTTGCTTAAGGTAATTTGCACATACATACAGATCAAGGATATTGTCTAAGTCATCTGGAAGACGAGGACTAGCAAGTCAAAATTAATGTAGCTACATGTTTCCATAATTTTCTGATTATCCCTGTTAATCCAAAAACAGCCTGTAGCATTTTTTGTTATATTTACTTTAAGTATTGAAATAAGTAAGAAGAAAGTGCTAACAGCATTCTTGACTAAAACCCTCCAGAGAGGTTAATATACGCTAAAATTCATGTGTAAAAGGCAAAGTTAATGATATAACATTAATGATAAAATTTAATGCCATTTGCAACCTAAATTTAAAAGCTAGAACATAGCAACATAAATCTAGGTTTCTACTTAACAGTAAAGTTTAAAAAGTATTATAAAAGAAATTAAGAAAAATACAGGTCTGGAATTGAGGTAAGTTTTTAAACTAGCGTTTTTCAAGCAAATTACATCTTGGCAGAAAGGTATTTAAAGAAAACTAATATTTTTAAGAATTTTGTTACTGAATTACTGAGGTTATTATTCAGTAATCAAATATCCTGTTTAACATAATTTTAAAATAGCATAATCTAAAGCATAACATAAAGAACAAGGAGATTCATATCTTCAGCATCCTTAAACAGATGTTTAGCTCATGCACTTGCATAAAAAATTGCAGTATTATAATCTAAAGTCTTTAAAAGTAAATCCCTGGGTTTATCTATCTATCTATCTATCTATCTATCTATCTATCTATCTATCTATCTATCTATTTATTTATTTATTTTCCCCCCTGTCCTGTCAGTACAGCATATTTAGCTGTGGGGCAAATCTTCTCCCACTTTGAGTCACTGAAAACCATCATAAAACAGTATTGCTCTCTTGACTAGCATGAAGATACATGTAGAGATTCTGATGTATACAGAACTAGAAACTTAGTACCTGTACATGCCAAACTGATCCAAATTGTTATTTAAAAAAAAAAAAAAAAAAAAAGCAATAAAATTGGGATGTCTAACCATGAGTGATTCTAAAAAAGGAAGAATTGCTGTAGTCTAGTCAAATTTCTAAATGAAATAGTCACTAAACTGATACAGGAGGACTGGTTTACCTCTGTAATTTGGAGTCAACTGCTCTTGAACTATCTTAAAAGGGATTGCAAAGAGAGAAAATACTTTTTTTTTTTTTTTTTTTTGAAGACATGGAAACATTTGTGCTATGGAGGTTCTGGGAAACAATATTAATTCAGAAAAACAGCAACAACAAAGAAACAGTCAATGTCCACCACTGAAAAGGAACAATATTGGAGTCCCAGAAAAGTCCTGTATCAGGACACTTTTAAAAACTATATTTCTCAATTATCTTGAATAAGGTCAGAGAAATTAAAATTACTGGCATGTGAGCACCAATTACGTGCACCTATTTATGTTGGCAAAACCAGAGGACTAAGGAACTTCAAGGAGGCTGAAGGAAACTGGACTAGAAGGCAACACAGTAGCAGATTAGTACTGAGGGGTGCAGTCTGAGGCACACTGGTGTGCCGGGGTCCATGCTGAAGGGGACACTTCATACCCACCTTGAGACTCCAAAAGCCAGGATGTCAGAGCTGAGGACAAGAGTCTGGACAGCTCAGCAAAAAAATCTGTATTCCAAAATTAAAGAATGTGTCATAAAGATGGAGAGGCTTGAAAATCCAGACCAGTATGACTGCATGCCACTCTTGTCCTTCATCAGAATGGGACAGGTCTTCTGCCTTTGCAAGAACAGCCCCCAGCCTCTTTCCTGTCTTACGACCTGCTCTCTAACACGGCTTCACAGACACTTCTCCAACTTTGTGTCTTGACATATACAAGCACTATGTATGCAGTACTTCTCTTACTACACAAAAAAATCAGAGGAGGAATGGAGAGGAAGGATGTTTTCACAGAACCCCACACTCAGGCCACTCTTAGAGTCACAGGATTTTTACATCCATTAGGAAGTGTTTGCATTTGCCTTTATATTTTCAGTGTATTATCAACATAGAAACAAATATTTTTAAATTAAATTTCAACCTGATATTTATCATCTAGAAACATAATATTAAAACAAGCAGGATTTATTCAGAAGAGTGGTTTGAAAAAAAAAATTCAGATACTAGGAACAGGAATTCAAATGTGTTTGTGCAGTTGAACTGTGTGTGTACACATTCAGATGTCTTGATTACTGAAGAATTCACATAAGTAGAATTAAACCTTTCAAAATCAGGTCCATGGAATGCTTCTTGTCCAACAAGGTGAGGAAACCTAGCAATGAGGTGTGAGATTTCTTGTTTCCATTTATCCTGGGGGAAGAAGGTTTAACTTTTTTGGTTTTATTCCCTGCCCCTCTCCCCTTTATTTATTTTTTTTTTTAACTCAATCTAGTTGCTTTTATAAAGATTTTTATCTCAAAGTCTGTATTCCAGCAGGTTTTCAAAGACGCACAGCTACTGTAACAAGGAGGCATTTCCCACATGCTGCTCACAGGATGGACTACATGGACTTTGAAGATGATAGCCGTGGATGGCGGTTTGATATGGACATGGTGATAATCTACATTTATTCAGTCAACTGGGTAATAGGATTTATTGTGTTCTGTTTTCTTTGTTATTTCTTTTTCCCTTTTTAGACTGTAGTAATCACAGTTAAGGAAAACAGCAGTGATGTGAACCACAGTAACGTAACTAGAAAAAGCATGAAGAAGGCAAAATATTTGATACCGCATTTTTATAATTCAGAATTGTAATGGATTGCATCAAGCACACTGTGAGGCTGTTTGGTGCTTCTTCTATTTGTGACAAAATACTTGAGTTTGGTGGGAACAGGATTTGCCCCTAATGTATAACATAATGCTCTTCAGAAATATAGAATACTGCTTATTCTTAGGGGAGTTCTGTGTAGTATAACAGAGTGTGATCCATGGAGTCATTCTGGGGTTTAACACACTGTTCTTACTCACTGGTGCTTCAATTTCTCATACATAAAAGCAATAAAGATGTTTCCTATTTATACATACATCTTTTGGGAACAGATTGTAAGCATCACAGTTCTGCACCATGCCTTATGCAGACATATATCAGAGCTATTTCAATTGTATAATCCAAATCCTGGAAAATTTTGACAATTGATAAGCCTGTCAGCATTCTACTATGAAGATGTGCTGTACTCAGTGCCTAAAATTTTGAGCTTATTAACCAAAAAGAGAAATAAGACTGCACAGTGCACTGACAGTTCATCTTTTCAGAAAATGGAAATCAGAAGGAATCAACAAACAACTCTAGGTTCTGCACATTAAAGGGACCATTTTTGTGATTATTCCCAGAGTAGCACTATACCCTTTTTGAAGCATCCAGATGACTCCGTTTGGATCCAGCAAGACAGCTAATTGAGGGTAAGCAGGAGGCCTGCTGGCTGTGATGCTGTGAGACACTAACCCCAGTAAATACTGGAGAAAGAAGCAACCACCAGTGTAAGAAATCAGTATCATTACGCAACTGCTGTAACGAGGATACTCTCAAGTGTGGGCTCACCAGGTCTGCGGGTCTCCAAGGGGATTACATAAAAGGACACAGAATTTATTTGCACCTTTCATGTGAACAATTCTAAAGGACTTTATAGTTAGTCTATACATAGATTGCTGAGTTACAGTACCCAACTGCAGCCAGTTCAGCAATCATTCCGTACTTACTGCTTTACAGTCTTTTCAAATGAAAGTGTGTCTGTTAAATTGGTAAAAGGATATTAGAAACTATTGGAGGAATCAGGTGTTGAAGTGTGGTGCAAGGTAGTTCAGGGGCTTACTCTTCAGGAAGGTAGAAGGAAGTTTTTATTTCTAAGGGCGTGACCCAGTGAGGTACACTGTGGTTTGATCTAGAAAAGCATGTGAGTAGATCTATGTAGTCCCTCTGGTATCATGATTTGTGTGGGAGACCTGTGGTTTTCGAGTAGGTGGTGTACTCCCCTGTTCTAGCAGAGAACAAGGAGAAATGTGTGAGGAAGGTGCCATCTGCCAAATGTGATGGAATTGAATTAATTCAAAGGGTTTAGAAAGCTTGTGCTTATGCTTCTTTACTGGAGCAGGGCCAGCATGGTCAGTCTCTTACAGGCTATAAAGTGATCAGGACCAGAAACTTCCCTTAATCTGAAAAACATCAGTAAATCTGCTACTAATATTTAGTTTTCTTACCAGCTGTGTAAAATAATCTCTTTGAGAGTATATGTGTAGAATTAAAAATTACAAATATAAATACACTGATTACACTAAATAACTTTTGCCATAGTTTTTTAATATATGCACATTTAAAGGGATATAATAATTGAAGTTCACCATCATCACATAGACATGGTTGTGACAGAAATGCATTGTCTGTAATTACAGTATTTCTTGTTACTTCGTCCAAAGGCAACTGGCTCTATTACTGGTGGCACTAGGCATAAGGTTTAGTGAATTTCCCCCTTTATATAATTACCAAAAAAATCTTCTAAAAGGTAGGTTTTTAGGTCATAAGCTCATGTTTTACTACATGTAGATGTGTAGGTTTCCATGCTCAAATATTATCAGTAATTTTATACATTTTTCTCATCTATGCCAGGACTGGGATGCTAACTGCAGGTTTTTTTCTTTGTCTCTGTACTCTTATTAATTTATTCCTATCTCAACAAAGAGAGCGACTGATTCACCTGTTAAGTCAAAATTGCTTCTATCTTTTGATCTTAGAAAATACTAACATAAAAAGATGTCATTCAAAATTACTTGAACATAGTTGACATAGTTTGAAATTCCAGTAATAATTTTAATTTTAAATTATTTAACCAGGATATCTGATATGGCAATATCCTTAAGTAAATATTCCAAAATATATTGTGATGTAAACATAATATAGGCACTAATTATATACAAGAGTTGCTTAAATAATTGTTAATAGAATGTTGCCATGGTTTTATTCTGAAAAAGACAACAAAAGAGAATAGAAAATCCGGTGTAATGCTGGCCCCTTGTATACATTTACAGCAATAACTGATGACTAAGGGTGGCTGCATTTTCCTAAACGTAGTAGGAGTGACAATTTTGTATGGTATTTCTGACTGTGTAGCTCTCTCTTTCTTCAAGACCTAAATAATAAACTGTTTCTTCAGCTACATTGTTTTACTTTATATTGGCATTATTAATTTCAGAGGACAATTAGTTTTATAAATGTACATATTGAAGAGAGACATCTTCCATAGGAAAACTTTTAAAAAACAAAGGTTGGAGCTACATTTTTGTCTTTTATTACTTTTTTTGAGATACCTACTTTTGTAAAAATACATTAACAATTTGAAGGTTCAAATTTGTTTTTTCTTAAAGTTTGCCTGTAAAATGCTGTTGGTATCTGTGGGAGCAAGAGCAGGTCCTTGTAAGCAATTTTCTGGTTAAACTGATTCTGCTTGGCAAGTTTGTCTTTCTTATCTACAATAGTATTAAAATGTTTGCAATAAAATCTGAGTTGTTTTTGATATTTTGCAGTCATTTCACTAGACTTTGCTAGGTGGAATTAAACTTTAATTCAATTTTAAAAGGCACCCCTCCTGGCACCTTCAGGGAATGTTCCACTGTGCTCCTTCATGAGTGCAGTGGGACAGCCTTTCGTCCCTGCATGGGCTGCAGGGAAACTTCTGCTTGGGCACCCTCAGGATCTTCACCCTGGCACTGCTTTCACCTCTGCAGCACAGCTCTTTCTGCTCGCTCTGCTCAGGTCTTACATCAGTTCCTTCATATGTTAATCACAGAGGTGCATCCATTGTGTCTCTCTAATGGCTCCTTGGCTGACTGGTTTGGAGCTGTGGGAGCTTTTTCAGCTTCCTGGAGCCCCTTCCCCACCACCAGAAGAACCCAAACCAAACCAGCACATGCAATTTAGAAGAGCATTCCCAAGCAATAGCTGCACAGGAAGGAGCTGACATGAAGCGCAATGGATTCTTTCATAGCTGTGCTGTACCTGCCAACAGAAGCTGAGATGTAAATTAAGCACTTACCAGTACACTAATGTACACATCTGAAGTATTTACCGTACGTCAATGACACCATTACCACAGTTACTGATATTGAGAGGGAAAAGGATGCTGAAGATCAAAGTTTAGGTTTATCTTGTCTTTTTTACAGAGAAGTAAAGTGCTGATAACATGAACCTCTGGGAGGAAGAGTAGCTATTGTAGCTACCATGGGATATGTAACTGTCTTGAGGGTGTGTAGAGTTGCTTTTGTGGAAGTGTTTTCAGCATCTTTCACCCTTGTCAATCCTGACTACCTCATAACTGGGATTCACAGGCCCTCTTGGGAACTCCAGGTACAAGGGGATTCCCCAGCAGATGGAAAAGATGAAGGTAGGACATCAAAAGCATTATGCTGGTGTTCAACCCTGCACCCAAGCAGATGCTGATAGAAAGGACACAAGGTATGCTCTGGATTGCTCTGGGCTAGATATTGAGGAAGACAACAAGCTCTGCTTAGAGATACCCTTTATTTAGCAGAAAGTCCTAAGACAGGCAGTAATAATTGGCAGTGAGGTGTATTTAAAACTGAGCAGCAAATCTCAGAGGATTTTGATAAGTGGCAAAAAGTCTACCTGGAGGCTAGTAACTAGTGGTGTGCCCCAGGGATCAAAACTGGGTCCTCTCCTGTTCATCTTCATTAATGGTCTGGATGATGGGGCAGGGCATATGCTCAGCAAGCAGTAAAGGACAACTCTGGGAGCAGTGGCTGGTACACCAGAGGGCTGTGCTGCCATCCAGTGGGACCTTGACAGGCTGGAGGAATGGACTAAAAGGGACCTCTTGCAGTTCAGTAAGGAGAAATGCAAAGTCTGGCACCTGGGATCAGCCCCATGCCCAAATACATGCTGAGACCTGGAAAGCAGCTCTGCAGAAAAGAACCTGGGGTTCCTAGGTGACACCAAGTTGAATATGAGCCAGCAATGCACCCTTGCTACAAGAAGGCTAATGGTATCCTGGGCTGCATTAAGTGGAATGTGGCCAAGAGATCAAGGGAGGTGATCCTTCCTCTCTACTGAGCACTGGTGGGGCCACACTTGGAGTGCTAGGTCCAGTTCTGGACTCCCCTGTACAACAGATATACAGAGCTACTTGAGAAAGTACAGCAAAGGGCCACTAAGATGATTACAGGACAAAAGCATCTCTCATATGAGTGATTCTCTGAAGTCATCACACAAGACTTAACACATTGAAGACTAGAAAAAATGGATCCTTCAATAATGGATAAATAAGCTGGAAAGTTCTGAGTAGAACATCCTGATCTCTCCTAATAACACAAGGCAGTACAGTGCTTGGCCCACATTTATGTCCATTTTTGTTCTTTTCTGTATATACCTGTAATTCTCTGGCTGGAACAGTTCTTTATAATTTTTTTTTTTTTTTTTCCCTCACTGATATCTTGATTCAATACAACCAACCTCTCTCTTTGGGTGCCAGTTCAAACATTAAGGGTTTATCTTTCTCCTTATAAAAATCCATGGTTGTTGCAGTCCTCTAAAGGTAAAGTTCAGAAGAGTAGTACCAAGGAAAGAATCCTGCAAATGGACTTTTGTCTTACATTTTCTATTACTGTAAAATATAGTGTAATAGAATTTCTGAAATTAATTTTCAGAATTTCTTGTGGCACAAACAAGTACAAATTTTCTACCTACTTACTTACATTTGCTTACCCTATGACTGAAAGAAATTAAACCTCCAGTGTCTTAGACATGTTATGATTTCTTTGTTTTTGTGATGTAATGATAGAAAATACATACTGTCAAAATGAACTTAATAAAGTAAGTTTGTTAAAAGAAAGTTAAAAATAACTCAAAATTATAACCTGTGTAATTTTCCATTAAACATTTTCTTCAGTTGAAATATTTATACACATCTGCTAAGGAATTAAAATTTACTCGTATCTGAAAGTACGTTCAGTGTTATGCTATGGAAGCTTAACTGTAAAATGTAAACTTTAATTTAGGACAATTCACGTTTTGCTTGATTGTATTTTTATAGAGTGCTTTCTTATTTAGAAAAAAAAAAAAGTTGTAAAAGAGTGAAGGTATGTGTAATTCTGCATTGTGATTTCACTAACATTATTTTACTACAGACAGATTCTACAGGACAAACAATTTCTGATATACAATGGAGATGTGTGCTAATAGGCTGACTAGTTTGATCCAAGGAGTGCTTCTGGGCAAGTTAGCAAATTAACTGTAGAATAAAAAGCTCAGGGCTCGCTTCTCAAGGAAAGGGTCTCAGCAGCATAGAGTTATATAGGAAACCAAATGGTTTCCTATGGCACTCAAATGGCACTCTTTCCATGTTCAGATACACAGTCTCCACTGGCACTTCAGGGTCAGCTTTTGTCTTCTAATGCATAGTTGTCCCACACAAGTCCTTGCGAGTTATTCAGGGCATCTGATGGCAGACACTGATTTTCCTTTTCTTTGTCATTAAAACATTCCTGAATATTGCCAGTTTTCTTAAGATATTTTGCTTAATCTGTGATGGCTGAAGTCTACCCAAAGGAGACAAAATGATGTGCAATTACTTTTTCATTATTTATTCCCCTTTGGGGCTGCTCTTCCATTTCCATCAGTTGATGTGCCCATGCATGACATATCCCCATGAAACTCTGAGCTCATACCCAGGTAAGAATCTATTACCTGATTTATTTTATAGCCTTTATTGAAAATTGCTATAAGTGGACACAGAAGGAAAACACATACCCCACCAAAGAAGTGCATAAAACACTTCATAGTACTGGATATAAACAAAACCCTGACATCTTCTCAAAGTGATTTCTGGGTCCCTCCCTGCATAGAAGTTCCCTATAAAGGATCCCAGGAGCCAGAGTACAGCTGATTCTTGCAAGAAGGTCAAGGTTAACAGTGTAAAGCTGGTTTACTCACCACTGCCTGGAAAAGAGGTCACTATTCTCTCAGCTTGCTTTGGGGCTGATAGGAAATGAGAACCGAAGAGGGGCTTATGAACCTATTTGCTTGTTATATCTGTGAAGATGAAAGCCCTCAAGGTCTTGTCTCAGTTGCCTGGACCTGGCTTCATAAGGCCTGTCAGAGGTATAAGGCCTTTATACATTAATCCTTGGTAAGGGAAGTATGCTCCTTCACTCAGGTTTGCTTGTGATACATGAAAAATATTAGGACTAAAAAAGTCCCACAGAATCGTTTGAAATTTCAAATATATCTGCTAGAACTTCTTTTCATTTTGTAGCAGCAGGCAGTGTCCTGTGTGTGCTTAAGTAAGTAGTTTTTGAGTTTGAAAAATATCCTAGATCTTAGTATTACAATATATCCTAACCAGGTGCTCCTCTGGTACCCATCACCAATGCTGCCTTAACTCAACCACATTTTTTTAGTTCATTCTACTTTATGAAATTTGGAAAGACTCCTTCAGCTTCATGCCCTTGAAATCACAGTACTGATTTTACAAGTGAAATAAAGCTGTTCCCATGATTTCTAGATTGGTGTTAGATGAGTGATAAATACCCCTATGATACTGTATTAATGATGGCTTATTCAAATTTGCGGTTTGGTTTTAGGCTGAGAAAACTGCAGTAATTAGATTCTGACTTTTTGCTAGCTATCCTTTTAACTTAATGATAATCTATTTCATTTTCCATCAAACATTTTCAACATTCAGTTGAAATATTTCTACATTTCCTTTAAGGCATTAAAATGCAATCAGGCAATCACTTAAAATATACTCCACATGTAATCTATCCTCAAACAAGATGTTGAGGGAGAAAAAGTAAATGCCACCAATAAAAAGATCACAGTAAGCAATTTGATATTGATACAAGGATTAAAACTAAATTATTTAAAACCCTTTTTACTCTGTAATATAAAGATCAGTATTAAAATGCTAATAATGTAATGTACTCCACTGTTTCTGAGCTGGAGGATCAAATTCAGCAGAAGGAAAATCTCACGTAGTCTCACTGTATTACCTATTGTCCTGATTTAGCCAGGATAAAGACAATTTTCCTGATTTTTTTTTTTCCTTCAGCCCTCTTTTAAGGAGCAGCAAGTGTTCCAGCTAGTGGACTGGTAACACTGGCATGTTTATGTTACTGTGGAGACACCAAGGTGCTTTGTTCTGCCACCACAGAGACTATGGAGGAGAAGAGTCGTGTTTGTAACCCTGCCATAGGGGGGAGTGGACTAGACAGGCAGCAACATTGACCAAAGTATTCCATTCCCTGTATCTGTGTGAGCTCAGTGTGAGGTCAGGGATCATGGAATTCAAGCCCCTTCCTTCCTGTTTCTTCTTCCCTTCTCTTCCATCCATAGCCAGCATCCAGGGAGGACTCCAGCTCTCCATCATCATTGATCCCCAGCCTGTGCATCCCTGACCCTCACAACTCTGCCCTCAGCTCCTGCCTGCTCTGCTGCTCTCTCCAGCAGTCCCGGGACATTTCAGGACTGCTCACAGCTCAGGAGATGCCCTGGGAGCTGCTGGGGGTGGGGAGAGACAGTAGGGTTTTGCACATTCCTGAACACATTTCTTTATAATTGTACAGATTTTATTTCACTGCTAGTATTTAATTAAATCTGTCTAGTTTAGTTTTCAATCCAGAAAGTCTCTCTCCTTGTTATCTGTCTCCTTTCTCTCGCTGGGGGAGGGGGAGAGGATCGAGAGCATGATTGTCACTGGTTCAGTTGCCAATCCTGAGTCAAACCGTGACACCTATCTAAAACAAAAGATGTTAGATATTTAAAAATCTAGATTACCATCCTGTTCAATGAAAAATGAAAAGTAATACTTTAAAGAACCCTAAATAATCCCTGTTTTGGGTGTGTTAACTCTTTGTATCATTAGGTTGCTGCCCAAGAAATATTGTTTCATCAAATCACACAAAGTGTGAAAATAACTGAAATTCACAAAAGCCTGTCCTTAATCCATGCAGATTATAAATCCCTGGGGATGTATGTGATTCCAGAATTCATTACCAGTCATAGCATGGCACTTGATGGTGCTTGAAAGACAACACATTCCAGTTAGAAACAACTGAGGTAAGAATGTGTTTGCCTTGCAGATGGCTCTAGGTAGCTAATGTATGCATTTCAGCTGTCAGAAGTTAATCTCATTCTAAAATAATTTGAATTAGATTTCAGGGGAGGTAGATTATGCTAATTTTCTTTGATATCTTATCCAGCAGAGAATGTTTGCAAGAAGTTAATGTTAACAGCAATTTATAGCCCTATCTGGTTCCATCTTAAAGAACTGGACCCCACTTTTTATATTTTCAAGGACTTGTGAATTAAATGAACATATAAATTAATGTTTAGCTGCAGGGTCACAGATTTTTCCAGTGTGCATTGTGCAATTTTACATGAACAGCAATTGCATGATCTACAAAATTGTCTGATAGTTTTGTGTTAAACTCACTTTGGAGTAAAGCATCCCAAACTAATTTTTGTCATCTACACTGTAACTGAAATTCTAAACTACAAAAAAATACATAATGACATTAAATCACCAAGCTGTACTGGCATTTTTCTTACATTCTGCTTAAGAGAGGAATACAGTGTAATGGTAACAACAGCATAAATCAAGATACTCTTCTCTTTCCCTGTCTGTTATTCCTAAAGTGCATATTTTTCAGAGCGACCTACAAGTCAAATTCTCATAATTTTTAATCTCTAAAAAGAAGTTCTGCATTTTCCATGCAGATTCAAGTAGCAACAATGCTTGGATGTACAAAGCACTTAGAGCTTCTCTAGTGAAAGGCACTTTCATAAGCACAAGATTATATATCTGAATGTGAGAATTACAGAGTTAATCCAAAAGGTTAACACATACTTTGGCAACAGAAACTAAATTAACATTATCATAATTTAAATCAAAGGACAGCCAAACTACACAGGCATGACCTGTGTAGATATTAATGTAATTCTTTGTTGACTTTTTCTTTTTTTTAAAAAAAAAGCTGGTTTAGCATGTACTGCTTTACAGGATGTTTAATATTAAAGTTTTTCAGGATTTGTCTGTGGCTCACTGGTAAGGAGAACCTTTTCAGCAGAAAAAGGAGATAATGTCTAAACCTTTAAAGACCTTTAAATAAATAGTAAGTTTCTTCAGGCAACAAAATATACATCACAATGAGATTTATTAAACTTTATTTTTTTTTACTCACAAGAAAGATGATTTTATTTAGCATCAAAACTTTTAAAACAAAAAGCAGGTAAACCAATCCAGTAGTTACTGCACAGACGCAAGAGTCAAGATAGCTTTCCACTGTCAGCATCATCAGTGATCAGCACTGTGATCATAGCAGTCATGCAGCCTTTTTTGTACGAAAGGGGGCTCATAAAGACTGTTAAGCTGTCTCTTTGAAAAACACTATAAACCTAATTCAGCATTATATTAGAAAAACAGTGAAATTGTGATATGTGGTGAATTTAAATATATATATTGAAATAACTTACTTTTTAGACAATAATGGGTTAATTTAAAAAGCAGGGTAATGTATTATTTCAAACATAATTAATGGTATTATATTTTTAGAAAATCTCCAAATGCAGCAGCAATAGTGATTCATTAATGTTTCTTCCTGAAAGTTAAAGCAGTGAGTCCAACACTGCATAGTAACCAAGTCACAGTGCACCTAAAATCAAGGACTTGGAGGAGAAAATCTCAAGTGCTAGAAAAGAGTGTCTTCCAAACAGGTAAGAATGAAGCCCTGCTTCAGCAATTAAAGTTGTCCACCAGCCCCCTGTTTTTCCCCTATTGGTATGGACAAATCCAGTCTTCCACCAGTCCTTTTTCTGCCCTGCCTCAACAGCCATACTGCATCTGAAATGCCTGTGCTCTGCTCAGCTTTTAGTGGAGCAACCCTCAGATGGGCTGGAGCCAGCATAGCTGGCTTTTTGCAGTAGTGCTTGGCGTTAGGAAATCATACAGATGGCAGGGAGCATGGTCAGATGACACTGCAAACTGCCCATGCACTGACAGAACAGGCTGTAGGTGGCTGTTAAAAATGTGAAAATTCAGTGGCTGCAGCTCTCCAAATACTTCCCTTTTATTCCCAGGAAGAAAAGATAATGTAGAATTAATTAGGCCTGTGCTCTCCAAAGGTCCTTGACTCCTAACCCTCCCCAGAATAGCAGTATCCATTATGTAGAGGGACACATGTCCTTATCACTGATCACAGCTATCTTTCTCTAGGGTTTAGTGGCCAAAGCACTACTGGAAAAAGGCTTTAAATGCGTCTTCCTAGAATTGAAACTTCCCTTGTCTACAGCAAATGCCCTATCTTCTAGGTGACTGTGTAGGCATATTAGGGAGCAGAAATACTTTACTGTCAAGTCAAAGAAAAACTGTATTACAGTTGGACTCAATGATCTTGCAACCTGTTCCAACCTAAATGATTATATTTTTTAATCTGAACTTAAGTACATTATTAAGTGCAACAGATGGGGTTTCTAAGCTCCTGTTTCGCAGAGATGTTACATGCTTTACTCAGGGGTAAGTGGGAGAAGGGGAAAAGAGGTTAATACTGGTCTTGGATGTGTCTTTCATGTTTTAGGGGCTGTTCCCCCAGTCACCATATGACTATCGTGAATCCCATCCTCCTGCATCACCTAGATAGAGGACTTCTATCTAGGTGCTATTTTGAATTTCAGTTCCCTTGATACATGCCTACCTTGAATACCTGAGTATGTTGATGCCTTGAGCCCTTTTTAATCATGATTCTTCATGAATGAAGCTCGTAGAAAAGAACTGTTGTTTGTATTTCTGGAAAAAAAAAAAAAAAAACAAAACATTTCTGTTTTAAAACCAGCAACAGCTTCATGAGGCTACTGTAAGTACTTTCTGTGAGGTCCTACCAAAACAAAATAAAGTTAAATGAGGCTAAAACCACTGCCTATTTAAAAGTTCTGAACATTTAATTAATCCAACAGTATATATGAATGTGCTTACTGTTTTTGGTTTTTTTTATATGTTGCTATATATAGGAGAAGCTACAATTATACAACTAAGCGTATTAGAACCACAGTTATCAAAGTAAATACCTGATTAAAAATCTGGAGATATTTCTCTTTTAAATAGTCCTAAGGAATAATATTGGGATGAGTGGATTGAGGAGCCCTGCAAAGAAGGACTTGGGGTACTCGTGGATGAAAAGCTGGACATGAGCCAGCAATGTGCACTCACAGCCCAGAAATGCAACTGTGTCCTGGGCTTCAGGAAAAAAAAGCTTGGCCAGCAGGTCAAGGGAAGTGATTCTGTCCCTCCGCTCTGCTCTCATGAGACCCCACCTGGAGTGCTGTGTACAGCTATGCAGCCCCTAACACAGGAAGGACATGGAGATGTTGGAGTGAGTCCTGAGGAGAGCTTGTGTAAAATTTTAAAAATGTTACAATAAAATAATATATATATAATATTTAACATAGAATAAAAATATTTGTATTAACTACTGATAATTTAAACAATTTATATATTAATCTGATTGTATGGTAACTCTGGTATATTTAAAAAACACTTAAAAGCCCAGGTTTTTTTAATAACCTATAATTTTGATGAATAATTCAAACTTTGTGGATGACAAAAGCTATGATTGTGAAATTACTGTTTGTTAATGTTTTTGTATGATGAACTATTAATTACCGGATTTCTACTTTCAATCTCATGCAAATGACTTGAAGATAAAAGTTGAGCTTGAACTTCATTATTGCTTTTTGCTAATCATTTCTTACATGCCAGTTACACACTGCAGTTTAAAGACTTCAGCCCTCAAATCACAGAATCACAGAATCCTAGGAGTTGGAAGGGACCTCGAAAGATCATCTAGTCCAACCCCCCTGCAAGAGCAGGATCACCCAGAGCACATCACACAGGAACACATCCAGGTGGGTTTTGAATATCTCCAGAGAAGGAGACTCCACAGCCTCTCTGGGCAGCCTGTTCCAGCTCTGTCACTCTCACTAGAAAGAAGTTTTTTCTCATATTTACATGGAACCTCCTATGCTCCAGTTTGCACTTGTTGTCCCTTGTCCTACCACTGGATATCACTGAGAAGAGCCTGGCTCCGTCCTCCTGACATTTGCCCTTAACATATTTGTAAACATTGATGAGGTCACCCCTCAGTCTCCTCCAAGCTAAAGAGACCCAGCTCCCTCATCCTTTCCTCATAAGGGAGATGTTGCACTCCCTTCATCATCTTTGTGGCTCTGAGCTGGACTCTTGCAAGCAGTTTCCTGTCCTTCTTGAACTGAGGGGCCCAGAACTGGACACAATATTCCAGATGTGGCCTCACCAAGGCAGAATAGAGGGGGAGGAGAACCTCTCTTGACCTGCTAGCCACACCCTTTCTAATACACCCCAGGATGCCATTGGCCTTCTTGGCCACAAGGGCACATTGCTGGCTCATGGTCATCCTCCTGTCCACCAGGACCCCCAGGTCCCTTTCACCTACATCGCTCTCCAGCACGTCAGCCCCCAACCTGTACTGGGACATGGGTACAATGTACATGGTGCTGGTACATGAGTACATGGGTATATGATACTGGTACAAATCCACAGCTTGAAAGAATATCTGAACCATAGTCCTACATCTCCTATCTGTTTGTTCAGAAATACTCTTCCTACACTGTGCAGTGAGTGCTCTAGAGATCTATGTGTGTGCCAAGTCTCACACAAAGAGTGCATGCAAGCATGTGTTGCCCAGGAGCTTTTCAAAGATTAAAAACTCCTGCTGGCCCACAGACTGAGAACAGAACACATAGTGTGCAAAGTGAATATGAGGATCAATTATTCTAATAGAAGAAAGCAATCAGTGAGTTTGAACAGTATGTCAAAGAGAGAAGAGAGGGAGAATCATGAGAAAGAGTAATTTATTTTTAATTTTTGTGTGAGGGAAAAGATTTTAAATACGATGTGGTGATAAGGAGAAAGCCAGTACAGGACTTATAGAGGAAGAATAACCTGGCTTGACCTGTGTTCATGTATCAGGGAGCCCATCAGGGAGCCCCAGCCCGCTGTTCTCATGCAATATTTAAAGTAATGTGGGGGTTGTATCATCTCTGTACAGGCTGTGAATACGATAACTCTTTCCTGCACCCAACATGCTTGCTGCAGCAGGATCAATAAGGAAAGCTAAGGAAGACACCAGTTAGGCCACTTTTAATATCCATCACAAGATGCTTGTTCCAGGAGGTTCAACAGGAAAAAAAGTTACATTTTCTGTGGGCTTTTAAAAAAGAGAAAAAATGAGAATAAAGCAATTCACACAGCTACACATAGTAAAAGAGGCATAGCCAGTGAGCCTAAGGGAAGACAGTAGAAGAAAAAGAGATTTAGAAAGAAAATAAGGAACTCTGTCTCTCACTGAACATTGAGACAGCTACTTTCATCAGAAATTAGCTCATCATTGCATCACCTCAACCTCTCCATCGTGAAATGCTAATAGTGTGTCTCGGTTATGTTCTGTGGCTTTGACCTGATTTACTTCATATTTTCTAAAACAAAGCCATCTACTGACAATAGAATTTTTGAAAACTTTACAGACATGGGGCCATAAAATACTTTTGCAAAATTGCGAAGAGAAGGTTTTAGCTAATGTAAATGCTTTGAGACAGACTTTTTTGGAATCATTTGTGGGAGCATGTGACCCTTTGTCTGACTTCTGTAATTTAGACCTGTGAAAATAGTTTCAACTGCCTTTGCTTTTCACACCATTCTTAGGATCAGAAGTACATATGTAACACATGTTTATCTCAGAAAATCAAGTAGACTTTTCTATCTTATTTTGGAAGAGATTAAAACATATTTTGGTATTACATCTGCTATGGACTTAGCTGTCCCTCTATTCTGCTCTTTCTGTCTATGAAGAAATAAATACTCTAAATAACATCTATCACTGCAAGTTTTCAAGGTGAGACATATGATACAAATAAACCACAGAATTTTATTCCCAGTCTTTTGGGTGTAGGATATTGAAATATAGAAATACTGAACAAGATGCAAGACAGCCAGTATTAGTATATCCCATAAACTATTCATTTAAGTGAAAAAAAGTAGATGGCAAAGAATAATGCCCCACTGTGTGAGTGTTTTGTTTGTCTTTGACTAAAGGAGGATTGGTTCCTGGACTATTAGAAGGATTTTATTCACTGTCTTAACCTGCCCATAAGTAAATTCAATTTTTTAGCTTTTTCTTCTGCATTTCAAACTAGAGACAGAGTAATATTTCATTGGTATGAAAATAAGAAAAACATAATTCAACCTGTAAGGTTAATGAATAGATGACAAAAGTCTCCTATAGAAAAGACCTTTAAGTTATTATTGCAGCCATCTAAAGGATTCCTCAGATCACCATTCACCCCTTCTTGGAAGTAGGTATCGTTCTTAATGAAGCAGCTGTATTCAAGCATCATGTAGGAAAAAACAAACAAACAAACAAACAAAAAAAAAAAACCAAAAAAAAAAAAAAAAACCACCACAACAGACAAAACCCTGAGGGGCCATATTGATGTTGGCAGGCTGGAGAGGTGGGCCAATGCCAACCTCATGAAGTTCAACAAGGCCAGTGCAAGTGTTGTGGTTCGGCACAACCCCAGGCACAAATAAAGGCTGGGGGAAAAACGGCTGGAGAGCAGTCCTGAGGAGAAGGACTTGGGGGTGGTAGTGGATGAGAAGCTCAACATGAGCTGCCAGTGTGTGCTGGAGCCCAGAGAGCCAAACACATCCTGGGCTGCATCAAAAGAAGTGTGGCCAGCAGGGCCAGGGAGGGGATTCTGCCCCTCTGCTCTGCTCTGGTCAGACCCCACCTGGAATTCTGTGTGCAGTTCTGGTGCCCTCAGCACAGGAAAGACATGGAGCTGTTGGAGAGGGTCCAGAGAAGGGCCACAAAGATGATAAAAGGGCTGGGGGACGTCTGCTATGACAGTCTGAGGGAGCTGGGGCTGCTCAGCCTGGAGAAATGAAAGCTCTGGGGGACCTTACAGTGGCCTTCCAGTACCTGAAGGGGCCTACAGGAAAGCTGGGGAGGGGCTGTTCACTAGAGACGGCAGTGATAAGACAAGGGGTAATGGTTTTAAACTGAGATAGGGTAGATGGAGGTTAGACATCAGGAAGAAATTCTTCACCATGAGTGTAGTAAGGCACTGGAACAGGTTGATTAGGGAAGCTGTGGAAGCCCCCTGCCTGGAAGTGTTCAAGGCCAGGTTGGATGAGGCTTTGTGCAACCTGGTCTAGTGGGAGGTTGGAACATGAGGATCTTTAAGGTCCCTTCCAACCTTAACCATAATCAGCTTTAAACTAGATTCAAAGGAAGAAAGGGTAGCAGCTGGGTTTGCACCAGTGGGACAGTGTTCTAGTATCAATGAAGACCAGAAGGTGTCCCACCTCCCAAGGGTGCCACCAGCACGCTCAGCTGCCTCCCTGAAATGCCTGCACACCAGTGCAGGCAGCATGGGGAACAAACAGGAGGAGTTAGAGGTCTGTGTGTGCTCTAAGGGTTATGGTGGCAATTACAGAGACATGGTGGGACAGCTCACATGACTGGAATGTGGTCATGGATGGCTGTCCTCTTTAGGAAAGACAGATCAGCAAAGTGAGCTGGTGGAGTTGCTCTTTCTGTGAGAGAGCAACTAGAATGTATTGAGTTCTGTCCAGGGGTCGATGAGGAGCAAGTGGAAAGTCTGTGGGTACGAATTAAGGGGCAGGCTGGCATGGGTGTTACAGCTGTGGGTGTCTATTACAGACCTCCTGGTCAGGACAAGGGAGTTGATGAGGCTTTCTACAGGCAGCTGAAAGCAGCCTCACTACTACAGGCCTTAGTCCTCATGGGGCATTTTAACTACCCCGATATTTGCTGGAAGACCTACACAGCCATCCACAGTCTGGGAGGTTCCTCCAGTGCATCAATGATGACGTCTTGATACAAATGGTGGATAAACCGACTAGGAGAGGAGCACTGCTGGATCTTGTGCTCACCCACAAGGAGGGACTGGTTGAAGCAGTGATGGTTGATGGCAGCCTTGGCTGCAGTGATCACGAGATGGTGAAGTGCAGGAGCCTGTGTGGGAGGAACAGAATACCTACCAGGATCACAACCCTGGACTTCAGCAGGGCCAACTTTGGCCTCTTCAAGCAATTGTTAGGGGAAATCCCATGGGACAGGGTATCAGATGGTAAAGGAGCCAAAGATAGTTGGTTAACATTCAGGGACCACTTATTCCAAGCTCAGGATCAGAGCATCCCAGCGGGTAGGAAATCAAGTAAGGGAGCCAGGAGACCCGCATGGTTAAACAAGGAGCTGCTGGGCAAACTCAAGTGGAAAAAGAGAATCTGTGGATCACGGAAGGAGGGGCTGGCCACTTGGGAGGAATAAAGGACTGTTGTCAGAGGATTTAGGGAGGCAATTAGGAAAGCTAAGGCCTCTTTGGAACTTAATCTTGCAAGTGAGGTTAAAGACAATAGAAAGGGCTTCTTCAAATACACTGCAGGTAGAACTAACACTAGAGGCAATACTGGGTTAGGTGGGTGCCCTGGAGACAGAGGATATAAAGAAGGCAGAGGCACTGGATGCCTTATTTGATTCTGTCTTTACTGCTGCAGACTCTCCCCAGGAGCCCCGGATCCCTACAGCCCCAGAAGAAGTCAGGATGAAGGAGGAGTTTGCCTTGGTTGATGAGGATTGGGTTAGGGATCTGTTAAACAGTCTGGACATCCATAAATCCATGGGTCCGGATGGAATACACCCACAAGGGCTGAGGGAGTTGGTGGAAGTCATTTCTAGGCCACTCTCCATCATCTTTGGTAAGTTGTGGGCAACAGGAGAGGTGCCTGAGGACTGGAGGAAAGCAAATGTCACTTCAGTCTACAAGAAGGGCAAGAAGGAGGACCCGGGTAACTATAGACCGGTCAGCCTCACCTCCATCCCTGGAAAGGTGATGGAACAACTCGTTCTTGGCACTATCTCTAGGCATATCAAGGACATGGGGGTCATCAAGAGCAGTCAACATGGTTTTACCAAGGGGACGTCATGTTTGACCAATCTTATAGCCTTCTATGAACAAGTACCTAGGTGATAGATGATGGAAGTGTAGTAGATGTGGTTTATCTTGATTTCAGTAAAGCATTTGACACTGTCTCCCACAGCATCCTCGTAGCTAAACTGAGGAAGTGTGTTCTGGATGATCAGGTAGTGAGGTGGATCATGAACTGGTTGAAAGGAAGAAGTCAGAGAGCTGTGGTCAATGGGACAGAATCTAGTTGGAGGTCTGTGAGTAGGGAAGTCCCTCAGGGGTCAGTACTGGGACTGGTGCTGTTCAGTATTTTCATCAATGACCTGGATGAGGGAACAGAGTGTGCCCTCAGCAAGTTTGCTGATGACACTAAACTGGGAGGAGTGGCTGACACACTGGAAGGCTGTGCTGCCATTCAGTGAGACCTGGACAGGCTGGAGAGTTGGGCAGGGAGAAACTTGATGAAATTCAACAAGGGCAAGTGTAGAGGCTTGCATCTGGGGAAGAACAACCCCATGTACCAGTACAGGTTGGGGGCTGACATGCTGGAGAGCGATGTAGGTGAAAGGGACCTGGGGGTCCTGGTGGACAGGAGGATGACCATGAGCCAGCAATGTGCCCTTGTGGCCAAGAAGGCCAATGACATCCTGGGGTGTATTAGAAAGGGTGTGGCTAGTAGGTCAAGGGAGGTTCTCCTCCCCCTCTATTCTGCCTTGGTGAGGCCACATCTGGAATATTGTGTCCAGTTCTGGGCCCCTCAGTTCAAGAAGGACAGGAAACTGCTTGCAAGAGTCCAGCTCAGAGCCACAAAGATGATGAAGGGAGTGCAACATCTCCCTTATGAGGAAAGGATGAGGGAGCTGGGTCTCTTTAGCTTGGAGGAGACTGAGGGGCGACCTCATCAATGTTTACAAATATGTTAAGGGTGAGTGTCAGGAGGACGGAGCCAGGCTCTTCTCAGTGATGTCCAGTGGTAGGACAAGGGACAACAAGTGCAAACTGGAGCATAGGAGGTTCCATGTAAATATGAGAAAAAACTTCTTTCTAGTGAGAGTGACAGAGCTGGAACAGGCTGCCCAGAGAGGCTGTGAAGTCTCCTTCTCTGGAGATATTCAAAACCCACCTGGATGTGTTCCTGTGTGATGTGCTCTGGGTGATCCTGCTCTTGCAGGGGGGTTGGACTAGATGATCTTTCAAGGTCCTGTCCAACTCCTAAGATTCTGTGATTCTGTGATTCTATAATTCTATGATATTCATGGCTGTAAAGAATAAAATCTTGGGTGGGACTTTTCAGACCTGCCCAAATAAATCAAGATTTAAGATCCACAATCCCATTTCAATCTCATGGATATCCACATTGAAGAGGGTTTTCCAATAACAACATGATCTAAGCTTCTTCCTTTAAATCCTTCTTTTTGGTATTGAAGTTGTTTTAAATGAATTCCAACTTTTATATCCAGGGAAAATTCAGTACAACAAAGCATCTGCACTGGTACCTGGAGGACACTAAGCAATAAAATCTTTGCTGTGTTTATGGACATTTAGGAGATGCTTATGAGAGGCTAAGAAAAAAAATTAAATAAATGGCAGCACTGCAAGAATGTATGATAGTAATGTAATTACAACCTGCAAAAATAATTTTGTCACATACTCTTTGTGAAGGCAAAGAGGGGACTTTATAAAAAAGTGCTACATGCTACATCCAAAGATGCTGTATGTTAAAACCTCCTTCCCTACAAGAAGACTAGAACTTCAAAGCAGTTTGACCTCCTTAGAAGTCTTTTCTAACTCCTTCATCTTCATGTCCCTTCAGAAAGCCATGTCTACATGCCATCTCATGCTGTAGGAGTGATCATCCCAAAATGATCAACTGTGAATAATCTGTGAAGTGGCTTGTTATCTGTGGAAGTATTACCATATTCATAAAGTAGCAGCTCTGTGAACTTTCAGGGTTTGGTACTCAGAAGCTATCACAGATCTTTCCTGCCTTTTCTCAGCTGCACTCTGGTGAAGTTTCTGTAGACTAATGCCCTAACATTTTTTACTTCGTGAATTATATAGCTTTATTTGCATGATTCAACTTCCCAGTAAAATGGCTGATTAAAAGATGACCATAAAAAACTAGTCTATGAGAGAACTAGTTACGTTCTCATATATGACAGTTCTGTAAATGTACACATTTAAATTTGAATTCTAAGGTTGAAAAAGTATTTTTAATAAAACTATTCAATTTTTGGGTTAGTATGAATTTTTTATTCTTTGGAAAAGTCAGTTGAAATGCTTGGAGCCACCTTCTTAAATAACTTCCAGATGGAGCATATACACTTTGCATGCAAATAAGAGTGAGAGATTGTGGCTACAAATAGCTATACTTAGTTTGAATATGCAAAAATAGTATTTACATGTGTGAACTTCACTAAAAGACAAGAAAGAAAGTTTAAAAAACAGGCTCAAAGTCTGCTTTTTCTAATCTTCTGCAGGCTGGCAGGAATATTTATCAAACTAAAGTCACAGAAATATCAGGAAATGAACACATTTGAAAACTGATGTGGGAAAAAGGGAACATAATCAAATTATAATCTGGTATGCTGTCATAATCCAGCAATTAGTCAGATGGTATTTTATGGAAATACAGCGTCACAAGCATGAATAGTAACAATAAGCATATTACAATTTACATTAGCCAAGTACTTCTTAATGGCAAGTTGGTAGACCTTGCTTTCCTTCAGATACAGTCCTTGATTTTTTGTTGTGTTTCCTACAGTTCTGTGCCCTGGTTCTGCATCTGGATGAAGTCCAAATTCTATTCCTGCTACCTGAGGAAATCTGGAACTTAAGAAGACAAATACTGAATAACAAAAAGGAATATATTAAATTCATTAACCATTCAGAGCAATGCAGTTAAAAGCCAGACTGAGAAAAAGGCACTGCTCTTAAAATAACAAGATTAATAAGATCATACTTGCACCAAATATCCTACAATTATAAGGGCACTTGAGGCAGCAGCTGTTACTTTTCCTGACCACAGTCCAGAACTGATCATCTGTGTTAAGACACTACAAAGTTAAAAATATCGTTCTTATGCCAGTTTTTGTATTTGCATAATATAGTAATAATATTAGAAATGTTTCTTGTAGAGACGCAATCAGCATATTTTGTACAAGGACACAAGGTTGATGATACCATCATCAGCATTAAGTGAAACTGTGTGAAACCTTTCAAGTGTCTAAGACAATATTTTCACACACAGGTAGAACAGACTGGACAATCACCTGCAGACTTTCCACCAAAAGCTGCGTATGTGTGTAACTCCCTTTAAAAATAGTTGTCTCCCTGGAATTCTGACTACAACAGGGATGTGGATCCACAACAGGGAGAACAACAAAAGGGTCATCCATAGTAGAATCCCCTGCTGTGTATACTCAGTTTAAACAAAGGGTATGTACAAAACCATAACAGAAAATTACATTTTCTTCTTGAAAGATTTGAGTTTACCTGTGGTTTGAGGTTATGCTAAATAAGAAAGAATGTGTTTTAAAAAGTTGTTCACAAACAGCAATGTAGGAGTCAATACTGCAAAGATGTATACACATACTTAACTTGATGTGCAGTAAACAGTCTTAGAAAATCAAGTAAACATGTTGATACAATTAATTCTATAGCTAGATGTGTGTTACTTGTGGGGTTTTTTTTAAATATTGCATTAAAAGGTAGATAGAGAAACCAAATCTCAGTGGTAATCTCTTCCATCATAAAATAATTATAAACCCAACTTAAAATACAAGCCATCTGGGTACCAGGTAAAATAGTGATTTAAAAACAAAACAAAAGAACAAAAAAAAACACCCACACAGACCCTGAAACAAAACAAAGGAGAGAATAAAAGAGAGTCGTGATAGCAATACCACCAAAATTGATTGTATATGAAGAATAGTAGAAGTTTACATTTTTAAAAGAGTTCAGTAGCATTTTGATTTAGAGCATATTTGGCAAAACCAATTGCTCTGCAGATTTAGTAAGATCAAGGTCTTATCTGTGGGAAATGTGTTCTAAGATTGCTTATTATTTGATCGAGGAGTGGAAATAATTGTGAAAGCGTGTTGCTTTCAAGACTACAACCAGGATTTCACTTCAGCTATTTTGTCTCATTACAGTATTGCTGTACTTTAACTATGCATAATTCTTCACTCTTACCATATTTGCTCTAAGAATATAGTATGTTTGATTCCTGTCTTGGATACCTTACATTTTGAAAGACAAAACAACCCACAGAGTTTAAGTAATGGAAACAACCAATAACCTAGATATACCAAGTTTAAAATTATTTACCATAAGGCTATGTGTTCATACACACACCAGTAGGTATGTTGCTGTACTTCAGTACTGAACTGAAGCAGTTTGCTTATGTAATTAGTTCATGTTAATATGCTGATCTTTTCAGTATATTGATATACAAAGCAATAAGATTTACTTTATTTTTTAATTATTTTAATTTCCTGATTTCTTCAGAGGTTTCTTTTCCTCTAATCTATCTTTGAATGCCTTCATTTGTGTCACAAATGCCTGACTTCTGGATTTGTTCTTACTCAGTTATTCTGGAAGGGCTACTCAACACTAAGTAAATGACAGATTTCCAAGGTTAAACGTTAACATATTTGAAACATTGTGGGTTACCAAAAACGTTTTAAATTATGAAAAGCTACCTAAAGTAACTAGTGCTACATCAGCACATTCTAGTATTGACTATAGAATTTCATAGACTGCTTTCTGCTCCTTCCACAGTATTTATACAAACACCTAATTCTGCATCAGCTGGACAAAGAACTACTTCTGAAAGATGCTGAATAACAAGATTACCAATATACTTATTTGAAACAAACATTCCTTGAATGTAGAAATGTGTTTAAAAAAACAGACTTATTTTATAATTTTCTGTAGAAAACATTAAAAATATCTATTATCCCTTCAGTCCCATAAACCTGAATATACCTGAATATCATTTGTTTTGGCCTTAAGTAATACCAACATTTCTAAAGCCACCTAGCTTCAAGAAGTTTAACAATACCAACAAAGCTACAGAATACATCACTGGAGTTTATCTAAGCAGGAGGAACTCCAGTCCCATATTTCTTCTTAGTATATTCAATATAAACGGTTTGAAGACAATGATAATGGACAGAAGTGATTAAGGTCTGCTGTAAGATGATAAACCCAAGCCATTCCCACTGGAATAGTAAGTACAGTTCTCTCCATCATTGTCCTTAGGAAGAAAGCTTGACTGGATTGCAAGAGATGACTCCACGGGTGAGTGAACTAGGGAGTTTGTTCTTATGCAGTGAATTAGTTCTTAAATTCAAGGAATATCTGTAATTTACTTGTAGGCATTGAAATGTCAAAATTACCCTTTTTGTTTGTTTGTTTCATGTTTTGCAAAAGGTAAAAGGATTCAAATTCTTGTACTAAATCCTGTAAGAAGAATAATTTAGCCAGAACTTGAGAATACGTGATGACACCTGATAACTGTACATCAAATTAAGCTTGTTGCCTGAATAGATTCTTGGAATCATCATCACCTACATGTATTTCTTGAGCAATTTTCTTAACTCTTCTCCCAGTTCAATGCCCAAAACCAATTCACCTCTGGTCAGCAAAAGAAACATTTCTGCAGTTTAGACAATTAAGATCAGGGATTGCAACAAACCCCTTCATAATCAACCTAACTTTAACAGTCTAAAAGTTTTACTATAATGTGTGCTAGTTTTTAGCACGTCTTGTGAAAAACAGTAATCTAATTAAAATTGTCTTGTGACCTCCAGAGTCCCCTCAGGAACAGAGAATGTAGCAGATGCCATGCTACTACAGCATGGCAAAGTCTGTTTTGTAGGAAGGTTCTCTCAGGAATTCAGAAGGTAACACACAGATGTCAAGAGTACTGTTTTTCACTGAAAGCTTTCCTACATTCTGTAGATACAGAAATATTTTAGGATTGAACTGGATAAATGACAAGATTTCTAAATGCAATTTTCATAGATGAGCTTAAAACTTAAGTTTGAGAAGGTGGTAACGTTTAACAGTAGATAAACAGTAATCAACTGGATGTAGTAGAGTAACCTCTGCTAACCTGTTAGTAAACTATTAAAAATTGAACTGAAACAAAAATAATAGGCAGCATTGCTTTTTGGTATGCTTAGTGAAGTCAGTTGACTTGTATCAGGAAGAAACATAGATGGCATTTCAGGATAGAAAAGCAAACTCATTCACGAATTCCTGTTAAAGATAAACACAAACTGTATGAAAAAAGGCAAGAAAATCCTGTGGCCACAATGTAAACACAGTATAGTTAATTGCATTTAGAATAATACAGAATGTAGGACAGAGAGCACTTATATCTCCCCACCCCCTAAATTCACACTGAGATATGAAGCCAGGATGCAGCCATGCACCTCCATAGCTAGGTACATGGAGATGACTCAGTATTATTGATATGGCACTTGAATACAGTTTTTGTTTTTCTAATAAATTTTAACCTAATTCTTATTAATAGCTTATTTTTTAAATGAATCATTGAGAAAATCATTCCCACCTGAAGGTTCTGAATATACTCCATATATTCTGATTTTATACATAAACCTTTTTCTGGATTTACCAGAATGTCAGTTCTCTGAAAATCATACTGAAAGGATTTTGAGAAATGTCTAAAATCAGAATTTTTATATCTTGCATATTACATTATTTTTTTAATTCCTTAATCATGGCCAACTGGTATCAGATCTACTCCATGGACATTCTGTGCAAGTCTGACCCTTCTTTTGTGCCATAAACTGTGATCAGTTCTGCTTCTTCTGCTTTAAGTTTTGCAGGTATTTTTTTAGCTGACTTGATATAACCTGTATAATTTATGTTAATTTGTTTATAGTAGCAACGGTATCAAGCCTGTTAACTCAATTTTTATAGTATTCCATTTAACTGTTGTTTTTTTTTTACTGTGCTGTGACTTAATGGTTCCAAAATAAATCTGTCATGTACATTGCAGAGGAAACCTGGAAAACTTTTGTTTTTTGCATTTGTTGCACATATTCTTCCAGAATATCCAAAGCCAAAATCAAATTCATGGTTTCCTAAAGGAAAGTTCAGGAAGTATTTTTTTTTAAGTTAGAGCAAATAACTGTAAATTTAACCAAGTGCTACTTCACCATGAGCTAGAGATTGAGGAAATACACACTTCACCTTGTCCTTAAAATAAACTCAATAGAGGGACTTAGTCCATCTAGCCTTTATAGCAGGAAAAAAATAAATAATTTTAAAAAGCTGGATAAATTGTATTTATTTTTCCAACAATTGTATACACAAACAATTGTGCAGCTATTACTTTTAATTCACAAGTTATCTAAGTTAAAGCAGTCATTAATCATCCTGTGAAGTGTCAAGAAATAAAGTTTACATTTAATACACAGCCAGACAGTTGAAGTTAAAAAAAAAAAAAAAAAGCCTCTCAGCGTAATATTTTCTGTATCGAACATGAAATAATATGGAGGAAAGGAAAAATCATTTCCAGTAGCCTACAAAACACATTAAAGAGTACATTAGGCATAAGAAATACTGGCCACGGTATTCTCAACTCTTTATATGTTACAGAATCCTACATAAAAGCAGCTTTAAGTAGGCTTTTGGTTCAAATCCTGGACATACTATTGGTGTAGTCCCCAAAAAGGTCCCTCTCCGATGAATTATCCTAGAGGGTTCTGGATGTTAAGCTGTTTCTGCAGAGGATTTCATTGCTAAGGGCAAAATGCCACATACTTATTAAACTTGAAATAATACTACCAAGAACAGAAGGACTATTCAATATGAAAGTGACTGTCAGTGTGTACACAGGCAGGTTTTATGGATCCAACCACTTCTGGTAGTTTTCTTTGAAAAACATGATCTTTTAATGTTTCATGCTGTATACATTGGGGTTTTTTAGTATATTTAAAACAAGAGCAGAAAAACAAATTTTATTATAAGGAATTAAATTTATTCCCTAAAAATTAACTAGCCTCTGAGCTTGGCAAAGGAGTAGTCAAAAATAGTAAGGTCAAAAAAAAGACTAACTGACCTCATTGTTCCACCCAACTGAATCCATGGCTGAAAGGGAAGATATGTTTGGTGACACAATCCCAGACACACAAAAAAAGCTATAAAGAGAAAGAATAATTTACTTAACAGATTTTTCCTTTTTTCCTTTTTTTTTTTCTTTTTTCTCTTAAGAGGCCCTGTGCTGGCTCAGCAACCTTAAAGGACCTTTGCCTTAATTATATGGATAGTTGCTAAAAACACTGGCTTGTTTGTCATAAGTTCATAGACTCATAAAATCATAGAACCCTTTTGGTTGGAAAAGACCTGTTAAACTAGCCCTGCCAAGTCCGCCACTAAACTGTGTTCCGAAGCACCACATCTACATGTCTTTTAAATATCAACAGGGATGATGACTCCACCACTTCTCTGGGCAGCCTGTTCCCGTGCCTAACAATCCTTTCAGTAAAGACATTTTTCCAATCCAAACCTCCCCTGGTGCAACTTGAGGCCATTTCCTCTTGTACTATTGCTTGTTACTCAGGAGAAGAGACCAACATCCCCCTCACTACAACCTCCCTTCAGATAATTGTAGAGAGCAATAAGATCTCCCTTCAGCCTCCTTTTTTTCAGACTAAACAACCCCAGTTCCCTCAGCTGCTCCTCATAAGACTTGTGCTCCAGACCTTTCACTAGCTTTGTTGCCCTTCTCTGTGCTTGCTCTAGCACCTCACTGGCTTTCTTGTAGTGAGGGGCCCAGAACTCAACACTGCTCAAGGGGCAGCCTCACCAGTTGCCAGTGCTGAGTACAGGGGGGCGATCACTTCCCTAGTTTTGCTGGCCACACTATTTCTGATAGAAGCCAAGATGCTGTTGGCCTTCCTGGGCCACCTGGGCACACTGCTGGCTCGTATTCAGCTGGCTGTTGAGCACCACCCCAGGTCCTTTTCCTCTGAGCAGCTTTCCAGCCACTCTTCCCCAAGCCTGTAGCATTGCATGGGGTTGTTGTCATCCAAGCGCAGAACCCAGTATTTGGCCTTGTTGAACTTCATACAACTGGCCTTTACCCATCAGTCCTGGGTTACCAAACCCTGGTTTTCAGTAGCCAGTTTTGTTGCCTGATAGTTCTGAAACTATTTATCACCATCTCATTTCGGAGTTTGAACGCTCACTGCCCACATTAAAAGCAAAGTCTGTTTCAACTGAGTCGACTGCTCTGTGTATCAAACAGTATTTCTTCACAAAAACATTCTTAGTGTGATTTGCCTGTTAATTTTGAAGCAGATTTTAGACCAAACCTTACTTAGGCCAAAATCTTACTTAGAACTAAATGGTCTTGGATTTACTTCTTCCTTGAAGTAATGGTCAAATAGTTGCTTCAAGTAGCAGTTAGATTAGAGATGAGCTGTTTTCTTTTTTAAAGAAGTTACTGTCAACGGTTGATTTTATATTACTGCCCCATACTCCTAGGATTAGATCTTCCTTTTATTTCTACGATCTTAGAGGCAAACATGGACTCTTAATTGTTTCCCAAAGAGGGTATTCCACTCGTAGAGAGGAGTTTTGGGGAAGAGCCTGGAAAAGTGCATGCCCTACACCCTATGCATGCTATGAAGCTGGGCTCTGCGGAGCACAAGCATACTGTGGTACACCTCTAACAGGGACTGGAGTTGCCACAAAGATGCAGCCACTATGCAAATTGCATACTTGTCATGCTGTGACAGGGGATCTATGCGGAGGCTTGCATAGCACTACCTCAGCCACTACAATAAAACAATACCTGTTCATTTGTACTTTAGCTTCCTTTTAATTGCTGAATTGGTAAAGCTTCCATTTCACATTTCCTCAACTGAAAATATTTTAAAATAAAATAGATGAACAGTGCTTTGAACACCCCATTGTCCCAGTCTGAACCTGGTTTTGGGTCAAAGACGCCTTATCTCAGGGCAAAATTTCCCTGTTTATCAGGATTTTCTGAATCCAATTATACACATTCAGGATAGCCTTTTAATTATTTCCACGGGTGTGTCCCTGGTTGGGAGCCTGTTTTCTTCCACTGGATATATAACCAATTGATCGGCTCCTCTTGGAAGAGCACACACAAATTATGTGTTTTAAATACTACTTTACTGTAAAAGTTTTCAAAATGTGTGTGGGGGGGAAAAACTGGATATGTAAATGTACCCGCTCAGTAAAGAGAGAAAAAGAAAAAAAAGACTATTATAGTTTGAGGTAGAGAGACCCCAAAGCCTTTCCCATATAGGATCAACAAGGTGTGACACCCACAGGGAGAAGGCGTTAGAGGTGAAAGGTTTGGATGGTGATGTTGTGCTCACGTCCTCCTGGAGCCGGGGGTGAGGCGAGTTGTGGCAGCGGTGGCAGATCCAGCACAGGTGGCACCAGCGGCAGGGATAGCAAGGGCTGCAGCTGCTGCTGCCTTCGTCCTTCTGGTGCCTCTGGCAGCTGAGCTGCCGTGTGCCTGGGCACGCAGAGGACCGCTCTTTTTGGAGTCTGGGCACAGCACGGGTGGCCGGGCCACTCACCGCTATCGCTCCGAAGAGCTTTCTTCCGATGACCTCAGCAGCACTGGAGAGGCGAGGAGTTTGATGCTGTTTTCCTCACTAGACTCGGGTCTGGTGGCAAAGTCACGGCCTGTGTTGGTCTCAGCCAGGGCTGCTTTCAGCTCGGCTCCTCTTATTTGGTTTTTCTTCTCCTCTCTCTTTTGTCTTCTTTCCTTCTCTCTCCGCTGTACCAGCAGCAGCGGCAATGGGCGCGGTAACAACCAATCGTCGTTACGCGCCTTCCTTGCTGTGCAGTCCTAGGCTGCTCCCAGGCCTACCTGCAGCTCCTGATGAAGGCCCAGCTGCGGCCCCCTGCAGTCTTCTCCTTTATTTTATTTTCTCTGTTATGTATCTCTATTGCAGTCAATTTCAGTGAGACACATACTCTTTTGGAGGCCAGTTCTCCACACCCATTCTTTTTCAAAAGTCAATAGCACATGGTCTTTGAATAGAAAGGAAGGGAAAAACAGAAAAAGACTGCAAGGCAAAATGTGGCTTTCCTCCTTTTCTGTGTCCCACTGATTTGCATTTTCTCACACTGATCTTCACTCCTAAATAACTGCTCTCTTAACTCACCTTCCATTTCACTTTATGTCATTATTCATACACAGTCTCTGTTGCTGTTCATCTTTTTCTACCCTGTTTCTTCATGTTATTATATGTTTCTCCTCTTCTTGTCCTTTGTTTTTACCCACTTCTTCATTACCTTTATCTTTAAAAGCTGTACACATTTCTGGAATATTTAATAGCACTTATACTCTTGTCATTAAATCACTTCCATAGTACTTTATTTGGAACAGCAATTTCCAGTAAATGAATGTTGAGAAATTTTGCATCCAGTAGTAATGAATTTGCAAAATGGAAAAGATGCTGAGGTAGTGGCAAATACAGTGGAAAGTGTCTGCCTTATTAATTGACAAATAAACTTCCATGAAATGCCAAAACCTTTCATAAACCTGGGGAAGGTTGCAAAAGCAGAAGATTTTACCTCCTATAGAAATATTTGTGAGTTAGTATTTTGTAATGAAGCTGACACAGTATTTTTGTCACTCCAAAAAGACACAGAAAAATAGAGGTGAAAAGGACCTTGAGAAATCTATGATCTAGTTTCCCACTGTTGTGATTTCACCCCAGCCAGCAACGAACCCCCCACAGCCACTTGCTCATTTTCCCTGGTGGGATGAGGGAGAGAATCGGAAGGGCAAAGTGAGGAAACTTGTGTGTTGAGGTAAAGACAGTTTAATAGGTAAAGCAAAAGCTGCGCACACAAGCAAAGCAAAACAAGGAATTCATTCACTACTTCCCATGGGCAGGCAGGTGTTCAGCCATCTCCTGGAAAGCAGGGCTCCACACGTAACCATTTCTTGGAATGACAAACACCATCACATCAATTTTCCCCACTTCCTTCATCTTCCCCAGCTTTGTGTGCTGAGCATGACATCATGTGGTTGGAAATATCCCTGTGGTCAGTTAGGGTCAGCTGTCCTGGGTGTGTGCCCTCCCAGCTCCTTCTGCACCCCCAGCTTGCTGGCTGGTGGGGTGGGGTGAGAAGCAGAAAAGGCCTCAGGGCTGTGTAAGCCTGCTCAGCCATTGCTAAAACACCTCTGTATTATCAACACTGTTTCCAGCACAAAGCCAAAACACAGTCATATGCAAGCTACTATGAAGAAAATTAACCCTATCCCAGGCAAAACCATCATACCCTCCCAAAAGGTGATTAACAACACCTGAGTAATTTCTGGCAGTAGATTGTCCATACTTTTCTTAAAAAACTTTCATTAAAGTCTCCTGTGAAAAACTAATCTAGCCCTTCACAATTCCTAACATTAAAAAGAATTTTCAATCTAACCTCAACACTCTTGCTGAAATCAATTACATATTTCTACCTCCTGATACAACAGGGTTTTTCTTACTAATAGCTTCATCTTCCTGTCAACAACAAAAATGCCTAGAACCTGTTCTGCAGAGTTTTAGCTACCCCAATCTTAGATTTGTGGTGGGTAACTTCTACCAAAGTGCAGGATCTTACATATTCCCTTACATAATTTCACAACATTTTTAAAGTTGTTACCTTTATTTGTTAGGATCATAATGAATTCAGGGTAAGCTTTTCATTTTGTTAGTATTTGGACATCAGACATGCTAACTTCATACCCATAGTTTCACTTGCCATTTAGAAGAACTGAGCACAAAACTGTTTTTTGATCACACAGAAAAAACAGATGGGAATGTGGAAACAGATAAATAGGTGAGAAATTAAATGGGGAAAATAAGGACAAATTATGGAGTAGAAAGATAATATGAGGCTAGAAGAACAAACTGGCCAATGAAAAAAAACATATGGCATAAAGTGTGAAGAAATTATAAGAAAAGGTTAAAAAGAACAGAAAAAAAAGAAATTGCAAGAATGAAAATGCAAATCCACGAAACAACATTGAAACCAAGCACTTATTTTATTGCCTTTATACAATAATTCAGTCCTATGTTTTTAAGGAAGTAGTCATACATTCTCAAATCTTTAGCCCTTTACTGGCAGCACAACAGCCACATGCGGGATTTTAAGAACGTATTTCAAGACAAGGATGTGTACTGTATCTTTCTGAATCTCTGCAGATCCTACTAAAGTATGTATCATTTTCTCACTTCATGTAAGATTCAGTAAAACTTAAGCTGCTCTGCTTTTTTCACTTTTAAAATACATTGTCAGAAACATTGGTCTTGGTGAATGTCTCCCTAAACCCTTCCTCTTCAGAATTCATATTTTGTTTAATCATTTTTTTACTCTTATAAAATTATTAATTTCACTATCATACAAAACCCAAGTAAGAATTATTAGAAAAGGTTCTTCTTTCTGTCATCTGCAAAGCAGAAAGGAGGAGGAGGAAGAATTAGAGACAATGGAAGTTGTCAGTCAGAGCCTTCTCGATCCTGATATTTCTCAGGTTCCAAGCAATGCAGCTGCTACCACAAGCAGGAGGCCACTTTCCTTGTTTATGGATCTCTCCATTGCCTCAATAGCCAACTGATAATGTAAACTGCAAGCCCACACCTCCAGACCAGCACAACCACACTGCTATAAGGGTTACCAAACTTTATGCACAAGTAAAGAAAGAAATTCAAGCAATGGTCAACTCAATGCAGTTTGCAGAATCCTACACATAATAAAATGACAGAGCTGGAAATTCTGGACAGTATCTTCTTGGAAGCCACCCTTCTACCATTCTAAAATACCAGAGGGAAAAAAATATTTCATTTGCTTTCATGTGAGTAAGTATATGCTTTTCTTTTGTTGATTTCCATGTTTCATTTTTCATAGTCTTACATTCTCTAGTTTAGTCCATTCTAGTTCCCTTAAAACTCTCCCTAGTTTTAGAGAATGTCCTCGGAATAACATCAGGCATAACGTTCATTCTCAATCCTTGTCTAGATTTTTAAAAATATAATGTAATATTTAAAGGTCAGGAAAGCAAAAAAGGAAGGTCCTCATTACTGTTCTTGTTTTTCACACATGCACAGCCAGATACTCAGAAGTGCAGAGGGTTACAGGGTTTTTTATTTGTTTTTTGAGTTCAAAATTGTACCAACTGATTAAAACATAATGTGAATTTAGTAGGTTGATGAGCTTGGTGAAAGCAGGTTGATAACTGATTAAGGACAAGTACAACAAGGGCACTTGGCAGTATATGTTTCTATTCAGAATGGTTTGATTTCAGTGCAGTAACTCAGAGCAGCAAGGCTAAAAAGCTTGTAAGGCAGAATAAGAGCTCAGTTTCTCCACTGAAATAACTGATCATTTGATTCAACCCATACTGCGCTTTCATGTAAGATTGAACTGTGCTGCAGTTGCATGTACCAAAAGTAGATTAAGTCATTGTTTGTGGTGTTCTGTTCAACACTTCTATGGAAACCACATAATTTTCTGTGTAATTTAAGCTTTCATTTCAAAAAAATATTAAAATGTGGTTATTACAATAATCTTTCAAATTTGAAAATGCATTGAACCTGCAGAGCCCAGATGATAGCTCTTAAGAGGATGTGATCTATTTCTGTTCAATAAGACATTAATTACTAAGTGAAGTAATGATGATTTTAAAAAGCAATGTTGTATCACTTCCAACCATTTAACAGAAATGTGCAATAACAGAACAACTGAAATTGAAGAGCTACAATACCTCTTTCAAACTCAAGGCTCCAGAACTGGACATGGTACTCCAGGGAGGTCTCTTTACAATCCCGCCTATCCTGCCAATCTTAATTGAACTTTGGCTCTAAATTTTACAGGACAGGGATGTCTTTGTTTGCTTTGCATGGTGTCTACCTACATTATTTTTAGAGTTTTAGAAAAAACATTTAAGAACTGTATTTTAGGGTCAAAAACACTGTATTGACCTCTAAAAAGAGACTAAGCGTACCATTTTTCTGTGTCTTGGAATTAGACTAATAGATGCTAAAGATACACTATTGTGAAATCTTCACTACAAAATAATTTGTTTTGGTTGGCCTTGCATTGAGTCTAAGCTGAGAAGGGGTGCAGGGAGCTTCCATCACTGGAGGATCTCTGAAGTGAGGAAGACTAAAACCTTGAATACATAAAAGACTTATTTATAGAACCAGACCAGAATAGTGTCTCCTGTGATACTCCTTTCAGTAACTTCCCAGTCAGCAGGAAATTATTAATAAAAAACAAAGCCATTGAGGCTGTGATTCTCAAATGCATTATTACATTGTTATTTATGAGGGTTAAACAACTTTACTCTGCAGGAAGTCTGGTACAAAAATCAAGTACTTCCAGAAAATTATCTGAACCTGCACTTCTAGGAAATAAATTTGTGATCTGTTTAAAATGTACTATATTTACTTAGAAAGGCAGTCAGTTAACTTCTTTTAAAATGTATTTTAAAGGCATGTGGAAAAGTCGCCGGTGTTATTCTTAAGCTTTCAGTTTCAATCTAACTTTTAAACTTATATTTTATTGATCTGTCATAAGGAGATCACGTAGAACTACTTTCCTTCATTTTCTTCAGCAACTGTTTCTGGGTTTCCTCTTCTCTCATCTCTTTCTACAGAAATGGTCTTTTTTGCCTTCTTTTTTTTTTTTTCCCCCCTCCAAAGACATCTCTTCACATTTCTCAGCTAATCAGTGTCTCTTGCACAGCTCATCTAGTCCATGACATTCTACGTACCTTCGAAAATAATACCAGAACCAGGGAAAGAAATGGATTAGACAAAGATTAAAACAGAATTAAACAAGAGAGAAAGTGTGAGTAAAACGTTCAACTCAGTTAATTTTTTATTTTTTTTTTAATTACAAGAAAGGCTAGGAGTATCAAAGCCTACATATTTGCTTTTATTTCAGGATGAGCTGTGGAAGTTGTTGAAGAATTTGACTATGTGATGGGCCAAGTACATATTTCAAGGTCACCTACCTTTGCTTTTGAGAGGTTGCTGCAGGAAGGAACAACAAGCCCCTACTTGTTGCAATCCCTTAAACGCCGGGAGATGAAGGTAGAATAAGGTGATTTATGACAGGAACTCTAGTTCAGACAACGGTCTGAACTAGACCCTCTCTCCTTTTTCAGAAAAGAGTTACAGTTATCTTTGCTTTTGTCAAGAAAGCATTTTGTTTCCTGCTGGTGTATCTTTCCAAACTGAGTTTCATTGCTCCCACTGCCCACTCTGCAGCAGCATTTGGTGGCTTAGCTTGGAGCTCTTCCTCCCAGCCAGAGAACTGGCATGCCTAGAAAAATTATTGTTTCTTATATATCTCAGACTGACTTGTTCCCTGTCACTTCTACTTCTCCAATATAACCCTGGGCTGCCAGCAAATTCATAATGTTCCATGATGACTTCAGAGATCAGCTGGAAGAATTATAAAAATGCAGTATTATAAATTACAGAAAGAATCACCAGATCTGCTTCCAAATGTGGACACACTGAAGATGAACAATCAGAAGCAAATACAATGTGTAGGTTGTTGGGACTTCAAGACTGTTACAGATGTTGGCAGAAAGGCAACTCATCTGTGACTTAGCTTTACACAGGGCAGATATATCATCAGAAACTCTGGTTCTAACCTGTTTTAAAAGGCAATGGGACTTCTGGCTTTGACCTTAAGTAACCAGAACTTCAGCCAAGACAGGTAATGTACAAGCAAAAATGCTGCAGCCTGGTAGACTTGTTGTTGTTTTTAGTATTTCATTATTGTTATTACAGTAGATTTTAATAAGATCTGAAATAGACTGAAATAAGACTAGAACATAGGACTAAAATTATACATAAGCAACAACTAAAACACTAGAATTAATGTGGTATAGTGCTATGTTTTAATTTCCCTTTACAAATACAGAGATGTGAGGAGAAGATGTGTTCATTTTGCTTTCTGCCAGTATGAAAATATTTTCCTAGTCATTAGGTAATAGTTTGTATTTGGAAGCAATAAGATGTCCTGGCTATTGTGTTGTCAATGCTGTGAAGCCAGCAGGGCAAGGGAGGTGGTTCAGCCCCTCTGGTCTGCCCTGCCCTGCTCTGCTCTGCTGAGACCCCACTTGGAGTACTGTGTCAACACAAGGAGGACATGGTGCTCCTGGAGCAAATCCAGAGGAGGGCCATAAAGATCACTGGGCTAGAGCACCTCTGCTATAAGGACAGGCTGAGAGAGTTTGGGCTGTTCTGCCTGGAGAAGAGAAGGCTCAAGGAAGAGTTTATAGTGGCCTTTCAGTACTTGAAGGGGCCTACAGAAAAGCTGGGGAGGGGCTTTTTACAGCAGCATGTAGGATGAAGGGTAACACAGTAATACACATCCAGTAGCTTCCCTCTCTGGTAGAATCGCAGGAAATGTCTAAAAAATGTTTCAAAGTAGACTAATTGGCAATGTCTGAGGCAATGTCCAGGCTCAGGTAGATACAGGAGTGTCTGCGTAAAGTAACATTTGGCACAGCCGAAAAAAGAGGCCCTCAACCTGGCCCAGTGCCATTGCTGGCATATTCAAGCTCCTTAGCAAGACTAGTATTTTGTTTTGTTTCCTGTGTTTTGTGTTCCCGTTGGTATCTGTTACTGAAACACAAAAATCCTTTATTTAATGCCCTCAGGAAGTAGTGTTATACTGGAAGTGATCTAAACAGCCATAGCTACTTGGCTACAGAGAAGAAGGAAGCTGGAGGCTGCAGAAGGTGGCCCAGGCAGTGCAGAGGAAAGCAGCTGCAGGGTGGGCACAGTCCCACAGCCGTCTGTGAGCATCAGCCTGGCCAGCTGCAACTGGACGGCAGCGCTGGTGTGCAGGTGACACACTTTATCCAGTCCATTATTATTTAGTCTTTTCTACAATGAACAAATACAGTCTACAGCGTAGTCTCTTTACACCCTACAAACATTTTCCTTAGAGCCCGAAAATACTTTTTTAGAGAAAGAAAGCACTTGCAGCAGGGAACCAAATCTTTGTTAAAACATAAAAACCTTTTCTAAGCAAGTTTCAAGAGGATTCGCATCAGCCTCGGCAAAAGCTGAACAGGCGATATCCTACGGCCTGTGGGAATACCGGCCCGTGGGAATACCGGCCCGTGGGAATACCGGCCCGTCGCTGAGGCTGCGGGCCCCCGGCAGGACGCGCTGCCCGGCAGCTCCCTGGGGCGGCACGGAAGGCGCTTCGACCCGGCCTGACCCGCCTCCCGCGGGGCCCGGGGGGGAGGGCCAGGGCCGGAGCCGCCGGCGCCGGGGGGCCCGGGCGGGGGGTGCGGTTGCCGCTGGCGCTCCCGCCCTGGGGGCGGTGCCCTGCTGACGGCGTCAGCCCGCCGGGCGCCGCCGGCCCTCGGCCCCTCGGAGCGCATCCCGGCGGGCGCCCTGGGCGGACGCGCCGTGGCGGAGCCGGCTGCCCCGCCGGGGGCGTAAGGCGGGTTTCGGCGGCCGCTGGATGGGAGCTCTTCCCGACCGGGCACCGCCGCGCTCGCCCCCCCGGCCGGCTGTGGGAAGGACGGCGGAGCATGGCAGCGGCGGGGCGGGTCCGCAGGGACTGACATGCTGCTGAAGGAGCGGAGGCGCCAGCCCCTTCGCCTCTCCCCGCGGTAGCGGAGGCGATGCTGCAGGGCGCTCCCCCGGCTCTCCTGCAGGCGCCCGGCTCTCACAGCCCGCAGCAGCCGCCTTCGGTGCCGTGAGCGGCGCGGCCCCGGGCGGGCCGAGGCGGGGGTCGGCGCGGTCCCGCTCCCCTCCCGGGGCGGGGGGGGAGGGTCTGGCCGCGCCCGCGGGGCCCCGCGCGGCGGGCGGCTCCGCGCGGCGGATGCGCGTGCATGAGCGGTGCGGCGGGCGGGCGCGGGAAGCGCCCCCGCTCCGCAGCCTCCATCTTCCAGGGCAGCCGGAGCTCCCTGCACGGCCGCGACAGTGACCGCCGGGGCAGCGGCTCCGAGAGCGCCTTCCAGACCCAGAGAGCCCTGGAGGACTGCAGGATGGTGGGTACCGCAAAAAAAAAAAAAAAAAAGGGGGGGGGGGGCTTGTCTTAATGTTCGTCTTCCCGAGGGTCCTCCTCGCCGGCCGCCGTGCCGCTCCTCCCGCCGGCTTGCCCATTCCCGTCACGTGCAGTTGCCCTATTTTTAAAACTGCCGTCCCCGTCGAGGGTCGGCTGGTCGGGGTGTCGGGGGTGCTGCCCTGTAGCCGAACTCCTCGCGGTCCAAAGGCGGGAGGGCAGAGGGAAAACGAGACCCGCGGGGAGGCGGCTGGGGCCGGGACCCGCGGCAGGAGCGGGAACCCTCGCCCCCGCACACGCCGCCGTCGTGGCGCTGCCGAGGAGCTGTTGCTTTTTGCTAGACCCGGCCACATCTGACCCCGGACTTGCACTTCCTGAAGCCTAAATGAATAGGCAAATAGTTGCCTCCACTGTAGCGCCGCACGGTCTGCTTGTTGTCTTGCGCAGCAGCCACACTTCTGCCCTGAAATCCTTCTAAAACAGGACTCAGAATTTGAAGCCCTGAAATGCTTCCTCTGACATATGTGGTACCTGCTCCCAGCGTCCACAGAGTAGTCGGCTGCTATTGTAACACAGTAGCACCTGCATCAGTATTATTTTTGGACTGTCACATTATAGTACGACATTTTTCTCTGTTCACGCTCAAAACGCTTGAATCCTGACACTTTCCTCCAAACCAGCACCGTGTACCCTTTATCTAGCTCCTTGAGCTAGCTGGCCACTCAGCCCCAAAATTGCTCCTCTAACCAATGACGGAAATAGAAAACAAATTAAGTTTCTGCTACTTCATTTGAAATTCTGGATTGTGTAAAGCACTGCCTAGTAGCATAGGAAATGAAGCTGACACTGCTGTTCTGCTGGATTCTGGCTTTTTTTCCCCCCTGTAATGCTGCAAATCGTGCTGGCAGATACCCGCTCTTATACTTCAAAATCGCAGCTCCCAGTGCACCAAAAAACAGAAGCTGCTACAGTTGCTATAAATACAGCCCAACAAGTGGATCCTACTGAATCCTGCCTTTTCTCCTCATTCCTGACAGCCTAGTGTCGTTAGTTAAATGGAAGTGCTAGCTTTGTAGAATTTCACTGGTTAGAAATAAAATTATTTACTGATGGCTTGTCAAGATGCGGTAAGATTCAGGAGATAAAACCAGTGGGTTTTTATCTTGTTCTCTTGCTTCAATGCTGCAATGTCAGTGTGGTTTGGTTTTCTTTGGCAATGATGAGGCTGAATGTGTCATGTTTAGACAAGGGATGTTAGGTGAGAGCTGGCAAAATGTGTCTGGCACAGCCAGTTAGTTACCAGTTGCAGAGTGAGACACTTTCCTCTTTTAGTTAATGCAGAGTAATTGTGCTGTGTCACAACATAGTACACTTTTTTCATCTCCTTTGCTTTAATGCATTGTCTTAAGCTACAGAAGGAGAGACTTGAAGCCAGTTTTAGCAGATCCTGTGCCTAGGGCTTTGTTTCCTGTGTGCTTTTGGTTTTGCTTGGGGAAGGGAGGGTAGAGATGTACGTGGAATGTACTGGGATTGTTTTGCTGCTCCAGGAGAGAATCCCATTTGCTACTCTTAAAATCACATTTAAGGAATCATGGCCAAGAAGTGGGTCCTGATACTACTAGTTCTCAGTTATCAGAGTAATTGCAGTGGGGTGCATGAAGATTCAGAATGTAATGCGGCAGGAGAATTGACTCGTTTGTTTTCCAAGAATGAGAATTTGAGGGCTTGACTGTAACATTTGGTAGATCTTATAGAATTAAGGTTTTTAGCATGCATATATGTTGAACTCCTGGAGGTAAAGGTGGCTGCATTATTATGAGCAGCTAATCTTGTCTGTCTTTATGTAGTTTGGAAATTGAGGTCAAATTAGCAAAACACAGATAAATAAATTGCTCCCTCCTTTCTGTCCCTGTCACCATGTGCGTTCTTTCAGAAGACAGCAAGTGCTTCATTTCCTTAAAATAAAATCCCACGTCCCTGATCAGTGGAACTAAACAATAACGGTCTTTCTGTCACTGTAGAAGTTAGCCATTTATCCAAGAGCAACCGTGTGTATCTGCTGAATATTAGATTTCTGTAATGGTTGAAGTGTTTATTTACTTTGTCTGTTTTTACCACACACACACTGGAAAAAGTGCTTCCTAGAATCCTAACTGTAAAGTGCCTATCTGGTACATCTTTTCAGACAGTAACTTTGGATCGGTTGTAAGTGTGAAATATGGGTTAGAGGCCAGTGACAGAACAGAAATCATTACAAAATAAATTAGCAAAATCAACAGTGTAGAAGCAAATGCTACATTCCAGTCCTTAAATGTGTTGTGAATCAGGAAGTGGGAGGAGCAAAGGCAATAATTTCTGGATATATTTCTGTCTTTTATGATAGCAAAAAATATGCTACTAGTAAAACAGCTGGCTTTTTATCTGCCTAATATTTAAGAATAATAACTCGAACACTTTCAGAGATGATAAGCAGAAATGCTACTTTCCTGCAAATGAACATTTATAGCTCACAGAAGAGGCAGCTGCCATGGAGGCCCTTGTAATTTACTAAATCTTGGGCACTTGATCGTGGCACTTGGGCACATGTATGCCATGAAGCTTGGAGCAGCAGGAACAATTCCTAGATTGGGCATGTTTTTTAAAAAATTGGTTGTTTTTATCAATGTAATTAAATTTCTCATGTAAGTAAATTGTCTTTGTTTTTCAGCTTGTCCAGGAGTTCAATACCCAAGTGGCTCTGTATCGGGAGCTGGTCATTTCCATTGGGGATGCCTCTGTCACCTGTCCTTCTCTGCATGCAGAAATGCACAAAACTCGAACCCGGGGATGTGAGATGGCCTATCAGGCTCATCAAAAACTAGCAGCAATTTCAGGGTAGGAGTCTACTTATGTTTAATTAAAGCTGTACTCATGCACATCTTTGCTAGATATTACATTATGAAAACTTTCAGCAAAAGCTTTAACTAGTGTTTCTGTTTTAGGCATAGATATGTATGACCAAAAATTCTACAGAGTGCTTATATCCTTATGGTAGTGCAATCTTGGGTCATATCCTGCGCCTCTTAGGAGGATGGTATTCTGCTGATTTCACTGGCTGCTTTTATGTTAGATCAAGTTTTACTCCATCTCAGTAGACAACTTAAAACGATCAAGGGAGAAGCCTCGCCTTTCAAGGGTGAAATAGCAGTAGCTTTCTGCCCAGTCTTTCACTGGGTGTACCTAATTGAACAGTTAAAGACAACCAGCTCAGCTCAACCAGACACTTAATAAAATTAAGCAAAAAATAATTAGTTGAAAATTACATAGGGGAAGGGAAATACAAATACTGTTGTGAAAACTTGAGTTTACATTCTATACGTTTTTAAATCCTTATTTGTTTTGAAATTAGTATCGAAGCTTTGCCAGCGTAGAATGTTTGATTTATTCTTCAGTATTACATTATATACTTTCCTTTCCATGTCGTCACATACTTGGGGCTATGCCTCAGTATAATATCAACCAGGATAGGTACCTGTGTCTTGCAAAATGGGAATTCCTACTGCTTACACAAAGTCCAATTATTTGTGGGTTCTTCATAGTATGGTGACAGGGGCTTTTGTATTAACACATGTACCTCCTGAGAAGCATCTCTCTGACTATACTTTGTCAGAACTTCCTGCACCTGCCTTATCCACCGTGAACTATTGTATACCACTGGAAAAATCTTTCATTTTTTGCAGCTCTGCCTAATCCTCATTTAAGTTCTTCCATCACTTAAATGTATATGAGAAATCAGATTTCATATAGGAGAAATTTGTCATACATTTACAGAATCACAGAATCGTTCCGGTTGGAAAAAGATGTTTAAAATCATTGAGACTGCACTAACCAACTAAACAGAAGAGAACAGTGATCACTCATTTTAGTGAAACTGTTAACATTTTCAGATGTGATTTTGTGCAAAGACTCTTTAAGTTGAAATTGCAACCTCTTGATTTGTTCATCAAGCAGAATATGTGCTTTTAAGTTAACTAAAGTCTGTGAAATTTAAAAAAAAAACACCAAACAAGCAACCACAAGATACAGTTCTTTGTAACCAGCGTGTATTACCTCAGCACAGTAGCACTCAAAATGTTGAAGCAAACAGTAGTGAAATTAATCTTAGGCACTTTCAGATTCAAAAGAGAGACTAATAGCAACTGAAATAATACATCTGAATAGCATAACCTAACTTTTACTTTTTTTTTTCCCATAAAGAAAACCATTGATACATGCTCACTGAGCAGCATGGACTTTTTTTAAGTAATCATTTCACAGTTGGGAGTCTGTCATACACACAAAGATGTCCTGAAGGTTGTGCAGTTGCTGCGAGATTGACATTTAGCTAATCTCAAACTGTTTTAAATAACTGTGATAATAATGTGATATCTGTAACAACTGGAAGGTGTTAGAAACCCTCTGGAAATCACTTGTTTCGTTAGACAGACATTTTACAAGATGTGATTCAGATCCCCACTCCACTACAGCTGAGGCAAGTCACATGGGACAACTTCTTTGGTGTATCTGTGAGGAAAGATGGGAGATGAAGGTGCAGTAAGGATTCAGTGTAGAGAAGAAATAGAAAGAGAGGAATAATATTTTGGCTCAGAGGTTCAGTGTCTTAATTCAGCAGGAAGTGTGATGTAGTGCATGTGGCATAGAATCTGGACTGGCAGTCTAGTTTGGTAGGAAGAAAAAGTATCAGGAAGAAGAGTACTTAGGGACAGGAATCTTTAAATCATCCTCAGTATTAATTATTTAATTTACTGTGCGGAGGGTACTGTATTGCCCAGGCAGCACTGGTAGTCAGCAGGTGGGACAAAGTCTCATTTTGTTCACTGCTGTGGTTCCAAATGCACAGTCCTGCACTGCATGAACTTCTAAGTAACACAACCAATTTAATCTTCCAGAGCTTGTTAAAGAAAGCCTGTTGCTTTCCCACCCAGAGAGTAACAGAAATTAGCTAATTATGTTTCTACACTATAAGATTTCATTACATAACAGCAGTTTGTTAGTTAAGGTCATCAGTAATGTTGAGTTAGTCTCTTAAGTGACCTGAGCTCTTGTAGGGCAGTCTTGAGTTTCTTTCAAGTAGGTATTGCTGTCTAGGGCAATATTAATTTCAGTAATCTTGTTTGTGCTCATGTCTTCACTGGAAAATTAGCAGGCAGCTTCATTTAATTCTTCCTGTTTGAACACATTGGGATTTGAGATTCTTTTAACACACACTTCTGATTCAGGTGGCTAGAAGAGGCACACATGTCCCTTCCTAGCTCACCTGTTCTACACTAATAGGGAAGGTGACAAAGAGGAAAGGTGCAAAAATTTGGAAGGAAAGAAACAGGAACAGATCCAGGAGCACTGAGAAAGGCAGCTCTGGAAAAAATTAGTAATTGTGGGAAGGGAGAAATGCTGAGGTGGAGACAATGCATTAGGAACTGAAGAGGACAGAAGTAATGAGGAGGAAAACACTTTATCATGGGCACATTAGGTCTGGAGCATTAAATGGACATCAGGGTAGGACAGTGGTTCAGGATGAACAAGAAGACTGAAGTTGTAGCTGTCGAAAAAGCGTACACCAATATGCTGTCAAAAGGAGCTTCGCTAGAGAAATGAAGTGAAAGTCACACTTAGATTTTAGAAAGTGAGAGGAAAACAACAGAGATGATGACAAAGATAAGGAAGTAACAAAGAAACATAAAACCTTAACAAGTCTGCACTGGATTAGTCCACATCACCCTATCTAGCTCAAATCTGACAGCTGCTGGTAGCAGAGCTTTCATTTGAAAAAGCCTATAAAAGCAGGCTGTACATTGAACAGTGCCTTACTTTGTGTACTTGCCACTACCCAGCAATTGGTCATTTAGGGATTTCCTCAGCCAAAGGCTGTATCTGAGCAATTTGTACCTGACAAATACAAGTTCTCACAGAAGGTTTCAGGATTTGTCTGAATTTGGAAGTCTTTTACTCAGAATGTGCTGAGAGTGAATAATGACATCTCTACACTGTGGTGTGTTTTGGAATATTACAAGTCAATTTACAAAAAAAAAAAAAGCACTGAGGAAGGAAACTTCAAATTTGATCTCCAACTTTATAGGCCCTCATAGCTATTACATCCTCTTCTTAGCTTATTCTCTTACATAGTTTTTGTGTAGAAATAGGTGAAATTTTATCAAAGAACAAATGTGCGCCTGAGTTTACCAACACTATCATGGCTTCCAGGCAATAAAGATTGAAATAAAAATAATTTCAATTGAGATATCTTAGGTCTAGTTGATCTTTTAGGAATGCAAGTCAAAGTAAACTCTTCTTTCAGTGTTGGTTTTCTCAGGAGCTCTGATCAATTCCTGCTCACTGCACTCATACTAAAAATTCTTAGTGATTTTTAGTGAACTGTGTTCTGGCGGAAGTTAGTAAGGTTCAGTCCTTTCATTATATTTTCTGCACAATTACATTGTGCACCCTCGCAGTATCAGATGTTGTGATCAAAGCTAGAGAAAGCAAAGCAGCAACAACATGAGTCAGCATGATTTTTTTCCAAAAGAAAAGAAACGTATTTCTAACAATAGGAAGATGGGGGGAGGATGTGGAAATTGCACATCTCTGTTCTGGAAGGGGCTCTGCTTTATGGGATGATAAAACTGGTGATAATTGAGAAGTCATCAAATAGAGAGCCAGCTTTATAGGTGAAGTCTGGAGTATAAATGGAAAGATAACTCAGAACTGTATTTTAAGACACAGGTCTGTACAACTGTGTGTGCACTTTTGTAAATTTCCTTGTCATATTCTCAAGCACTTGGTATGCTTACATAATGCAAGTACTTCTCTGTTCTTGGCACACTGAAACCAGAACTGGCAGTATCTCTCTGACAGTCTGATATATATATATGTTGACAGCGGCCTTTTCTTATTTTTTTTAATTCTCAGAAAATTAAACTGTGTGAGAAGCTCAAGGGTGCGTGGCAATATACATCTGTGTGAACATAGTGGTTGTCCTCTGTTGTTCAGACTGGTTTTGCAAAGTCCTGAATCTGAGGAGGAATAAACCCATACACCGGTACAGGCTGGGGGCCAACCACCTGGAAAGCAGCTTTGCAGAAAAGGACGTGGAGGGTTCTGTTGAACACCAAGTCAAACATGATCCAGCACTGTTCCCTTGTGGCAAAGAACACCAACAGTATCCTAAGCTAAATTAAGAAATTGTTGCCAGCAGGTTGGTTGATTCCCTACTGCTGAGCTCTGTTGAAGCCATTTCTGGAGTACTGTGTCTGGTTCTGGGCTTCCTCGTAGAAATGAGAAAGTGACATACCAGAGTGGTTGTAGTCAGTGGCCATGAAGATGACTAAGGGCCAGCAACATCTGAGATACAAGGAGAGGCTAACAGAGCTGGGATTGTATAGCCTAGAGAGGAGAGGTTTGGAAGGGGATCTTATCAATTTGTATAAAAAATAGCTGATGGGGTAGTGCAAACTCTTCTCAGTGCTATCCAGTGATAGGACAGCAGGCAGAAATTGTAATGCAGAAAATCTAATTGAAACATTTTTTAAATCCCTTTTCTACTGTGATGCTGGTAGGCTATTGGAACAGGTTCCCTGAGAGCTTGTGGCATTTCCATCTTTGAAGATAATCAGAACTCAACGGTACATTGTCATTCGTAACCTGCTTTAGCTGACAATGCTTTGCGCAGGAGGGTTGGACTAGATTACTTCTAGACATGCCTTCTGACCTGTGACAAAAATCACTGTAAATCTTCTAATTGGGAAAATTCCGATATAAAGTTTCGGTATTTGACATGGAGGTACATCTGTTACTTTAAAAAATTTGTTAATGTAACTTTCTCTGAGTTCATGAAAAGTTAAGCAAGTAGACCTAAAAATCACATCCGGACTGCATTTCTGTATATCGCAGTGCACAAAAACGTTACCATAGTGTTGCTTAAAGTATGTAGCTTTAGGTAACTCCTACTTTGTTTTTATTTGCTATCCACAGTAGATTTCTGACATTTTCAGTAAGCAATAGAGGGTAATTTCTGAGACCTAATTAATACTAGATCAGTTCCTACAGTTGTGTTAAAACATTCTGTTGACACCCAACTGTTGCCAATTTTTTTATTAAACTGCCTGCATTGTCCCCAAATTACAACACTTCAAAATTATTATCTGTTTTCCAAAGCACACAGGCAAACAAAAAAGACTGCTTCCAAAGATTTTACCAAATAGAAGAGGACTTCAGTTTTATAACTTCACAGAATCACAGAATGGTCACGGTTGGAAAAGACCTCTAAGATCACAGAGTCCAACTGTCCAGTCCAGGGGGAAGGGAACAACACAACCCAAAAAATACAACAGCCAAAAAAATTGTGCCACAACCACACACCTTACAAAACCACCACCACGGCACAACTCACAAAAAATCCCACCATGCCCACTAGAGCATACCCTGGAGTGCCACATCTACATGTTTGTTGAATACGTCCAGGGATGGTGACTCCACTCCCTCCCTGGGCCGGCTGTTCCAGTGTCTGACTGCTCTTCCAGAAGAAATTCTTCCTAATATCTAGTCTAAACCTCTTGTGGTGCAACTAGTCCTATCATTATCTACTTGGGAGAAGGCGCCAACGCCCACATCACTACAGCCTCCTTTCAGGTCCCTGTAGAGAGCAATGAGGTCTCCCCTCAGCCTCCTCCGAACTAAACAAAAGCTACACTAAGACAGCCATAACAGAAGCCTTTGAGATGTTAAATAAAGCACTGCTGGCCGGCAGTACAGTTGGGCTGAAACAAACCTAGCAACACTTAGCTCAACAGGGAAGAATTTTTATAATCAAGAATCAAAAGAAAGATAATGCTAGTACATAGAGCATCAAACTAGAGCTCTACCCAAGCTAGGTACCGATCGAGCAGCATGTGTGGAGATCTCTGCCCTCCCTAGATGTGTTTACAATCACTGCCATTACACTCCTCTAAGTGTACGTATCAAAGGTTAGGAGAGCGTTATTAATGTTGATGCCTGAAGTTCTGAATTACAGGCACTGCCCCTGTATTCTGCCTCAGTTACTGGAAGTTTTCTTTCAACAGCCAGATGAAAGTTAAGAATAAGGTGGCGATTCACAGCAGTTGCACCATGATTATCAGAATGTGTCCTGATGACATTATAATTAAATATTAAAAATAATGTGATTACATGTAAGAAGAAAAAAGCAGTAAATATTCACTACAAGATTCAGTACTGTTATAATACCAACGGCATAACTCTCTGACTTCATACAAGGTTGCCTTGCTTTTTTGCCAAAGTATTGCAGATATTTAAACATTAAGATCTTAAAAATCCTCATAAGTAAGTACAAATTGTTGGGATTCTTTGCTTCTGGAAACTGTTGGAAATATTAAGCTTCCCATTTGGACTCATAAGCATACACTAAAATAAACTCAGGAAGTTGTTCCAATCTGGCAGGCCAAACCCCACAATTCTTACAATAATTGAATAGTACCTTACTCAGCTGGTTGTCCTAGTGACTTAACTGGGATTGTCCAAAATGAGAAAAGTCAGGGAGATCTTTGTCTCCCTCCAAGGAAGAGCTTTCAGGATCAAGTTAATTACTGAGTGTTCTTATCCTATAAAGTCTTGATTTCCCTCAGCCTCTACATTTAGCTTCTGTAAAAATTTACTGTACCTTTCTTAAATGCTTACCGTTTTCTTGTGATTTAGAGCATATCAAATCCTAGGGGAAGATTCTGGCTGTGTGTATTATGTTTTGTTTGGAATATCTTCACTGATTACTCAGTCATGAAGTGACTCCGGACTTACTACTGTGTATCAGGGACTGCACCTGTTCCAGTGACTCAGATCCCATTTTTTACTAATGGCAGTTCGTCTGCATGGAAATGTTTTGAGAACTAAGCTCTGATATGAATATTCATTTATGGACAAACTAGTGTACAGTAGCGCAGTGAGTATACCATAGCTTATTCCTTTCTCAGGAGACACATACATGATTCTCACTAGATTCCTTAGCAAAAATTTATCTTAATTTTACAAGCCACGTGCATAATTTTCTCTGGGACTGAGTTAAAGTGGTTTTTGTTGTTAAGAATAAAATCTGTTTACTCAATTTAAGTTGCAAGTTAAAAAAATAAATTATTGAAGTCAGATACCTCAAGGTCTAATAGGCGAATTCAGAAAGCATATAATTGAGGAGAAAACAAGGTTACTTACTAAAGCTAGAGTTCTCAAAATAGCTAACCTCTGCAGACTCACTTTTCCTTTGTACCTTTGTCTTTGGTTCTGTGATACAATATACAGTTGGGACTTGAAGTTACAAGGTATTAATATCTCCCTTTATAGATCTGTCTTTCATAACCGGCAGCCACATTTAGTAAAGGGCAAACATACCTGAAATTTAATTTAGTATTTACTTCCCTATGTCCAAAACAGCAATTCTGAAAAGCCTGAAAGGTCTACGTCTGCAGCAACAGTGTAACTTAGTTTTGACAGAGCTTAGCACTTTGCTTAACTGTGAAGATAATCAGCAGGCAGAAGTGAGATATTCGTGCTTGTCCAAGCTGTGACAAGCTAGTTCCCATAGGTGCTGTCAGAGCATCCTCACAGATTAACATGCTGACAATTTTGGACTCCACAAAACACAGTGACACCCACCACTTTCTTTTAAAACAAAGCTAAAGGTGAGTCAGCTTAATTTCTAGACCACTTGCACCTACCTTCCATAAAAATGAGCTGATTACAGTCAGTGGAAAGTGGGAGCTAAAAGTAGGATGGACGTCATCTCTGTCAGTCACTTATTTGCCCCTTTCTTCCATCTCACACTCAACTAACACATTCACAGTACCTCCCAGTGCATCACTGCCACTTCTGAGACACTCAAGGACTACACATGCTGGGTAAGCCAGAGAATTACCTGGCCTGCCACTTATGTGAAGAGTCCTCTAACAGAAGAGCAGCTGTTTCCTAGCCCGGCAGCTAGGGGCTCTGCCCCATGCTCCAAGAATCACTACAAATAGCCGTATCATCCCTGGCAGGCATAGAACAATGTAGCTTTTCTTCTGTGACGTGACCTGAATTTGTGAGGTGACTCTGAGGAAGGAGTGGACACGTTGCTGTCATCTGATGCACTGGCAGAGCCAGTGCAGGTGAACACTGAAGACTCTTAAGAACTTCCTTGGTAGTAAGGAGAACTTGTATTCTAATCCTTGCCCCCATTATTATTTTTGTGTGTGTGTTTGAAGTGGATGCAACACACAAAGATGCCAGGGAGCAGAGATTCAGAGTATTCTTCAACATTCTGAATCTAATAGGTCTGGAGGAGGCTGCAGGTTTAGGGTGGTTTTTCTTTGAATTGGACATGCCTTCTGCATTCAGCACTCTATTCTGGGTCCCAAACATGAGCCTAGAAGAGGATACCCAAAAGTTGGTGTTGTATTATAAGCCCTTCACTGGAATGCTCTTTGCTGTGCACTAGTGGCATTCCACTACAGTTAGATTCCAGGGGCTTTGTGTCTCTAACTTCGGAATAAAGGAGTATTTCCAGCCATAGGTAAGCCTCTTTACCTGAAGCAGTGGTTGAAATAACCACTCTGTTTTACAGTCCTGTTTTGAGCTATGCAAACCCTTTACATTAGAAATTCAGGGGAAAAGAACATCTTTAGCCAGAGATTTCGGGACAGAATGACATTGGCAGGGTCCCTTTAGAAATGCTGCAGCATCAGAATTGCAGCATTGTTGAGACAAGTCAGTGTTTTTCAAGCATCCTGTATCTTCATGCCTTTCTTTTGCCCTGTTTTGTCCTTCCTTTAGAATACCTGCTGCTTTCGCTGTTGGATATAAAAAGATTTTCAGACTTCCTCTGTGAAAGCAATTTTCTTAGGTAGTAATCAGCCAGAGGATCCAGCTGTTGGGTACATCTATAGAAGCAGGAACTGTGGGGATATTGAAAAGCCTACAAAACTAAAGTGTTGCCTTTTTTGACAGTTGCTGTTACCTTTGTTTCACTCCAGATTTTCTCGTAGCCTCATCTCCCTTGTCATGCCTTTTCTTCAGTGTCTCTGCTTCTTGCTTTATGGGTTACTCCTTAACCCATCTCCAAACAGTAATGAAATTAATACCACATCTGTTGCTGTTTTATTAACAGTTTGGAAACTCTTAAAGGCAGAGACCTGAAAATACTTCGAGCAAGCCCACTGGAATCCACATACGTTTAGATCTGTGGTATTACTGTAATAAACACGTTTAACAAGAATAATGAACGTATTGAATACTTATATTTTGTAATGTTTTGGGAAAAGTCATGGAAATCTTTCTTTCGACCTGTGACTGATATTTTAGGTGAATCATTTATTAATAGGTGCACCAGTATTTATTATCTTTGAAGAGTACTGTATGTATTATTTAATGCTTTTATAATATTTCAGGCTTTCAGGGGAAGACAAAGTATTCAAATATTCTATTTTGTTATTGCTATAGTGCTTCTTAAAGAAAGCATGTGAATATTACATTTTTATCATTGTCTTTCTAAATTCTTTCTTTAAAAATTGGTTTTAAATGTCAATTTGCTGGAATTTTAGACCCTAACACATAACAGTACATGGCAACTCCTGTCTGTATCTTGGCATGTAACAAGTGGAATCAGTCAATAAGGTCTTCCTGAGCAAAAACCTGATACTAACTTAAATCTATAAGTAGTGCTTTAAAAAGGGATTTAGTACTGAATTTTAAAAGAGATGTAAAGATACACAAGTGCAGCTAATTGTGAGTCTTTTGTGTCATGCTAATGACTCTATGCCCACAAAAAATTAAGGGTACCACAGAATCCTACATGGGTTCAAAATTATTCTTAGACCAGGTCAAAACAATTTTTTAATTTCGGTACTTCTGAGAGAAACATTTATTTCGTAGCAAAATTTGGAAAACACATGGCTTCATGCCAGGCTTCACAGATGTGATCACGATAATCTGTAATAAAGATGGTCAAGAAGAGTACCTTTATGTCCATTTTAGACCCAGTGCTTTGAGTTCTGTATCACCAGTATATTTCAGTAATTTTCTCTTGATTTCTATGGAAGCACAGCTGAGGCCGAAGCTGATAATTTAGTGCTTCTTTCCTGATAATTTTTTAAAATAACATTTGATTAAGAAATCCCACTTTACTGTAATTTTAAATATGTATTAGACATTCTGCTTACCTTGGTTCTGTGTAGCCTCGGTTATACTGTTTTCAGAGAATTACTTCTGATTCTCACTGACGTTCTTATAAATCCAGACTATTTTAGTAATATATTCATATATCTTAAGAAAATGAGAACAGGAGATAGTGAAGTGGGGCATAAGAAAAGACTTCAACATGGGCTCTTTGAATTCTACATATACTGGGGTTTTGTTTCTGATGTCGTAACATTTTTTTTAAGTTTCAGATTGAGATTTTCTAGTTGACAGAAATATTTTTACAAATTTCAGTAATTTTCAACATTTTGAAACACTTCTCTCTAATTAAATAAATAAATAAATAATATTCTGTGCCCCTCACTGAAATCAACCAGTGCAATTGCTAAGTTAATTGGACCGGACCATGCAATTAAGTGCAATTAAGGGTCCTGTCATACCTCTTCAGCTGCTAGAGTTTCTGCAGAGTCATCTAAGAGAAGGCTTATTGTATTTAATGTGAACGTTGGTGCATGAAGGTTTGCTCTAGTATGATGCTTAGTACCAAACAATAAAGGATAACTGCTCTCAGCAGCAGCGTCAGTAACTTGCAAGATGGATTTCCAACCAAGGGACGTATCAGATCCATTGAGCTTATACAGGGAAAATTCTAACCAAATCCAAATTCACTCCAATGTGTGTAAAGTCTGTTCTCATTTTTCTAATTGCTCTATAGTTCTGGCTCGTAAGAATTAGGTATTTGAAGCCATTATCTGGACATTAAGGTTTCAGCTGGACAAAGCATTAAATTAAGCATTTCTTATTCAGGAATCCTTCTGTTGGCATCAATCAAATATTGTTAAAGTTAGTGTTTTAAAATTAAACATTTACTGAAGTGCTGGTTATTATGGAGTACTATTTCTTTCTTGCTGGATGCATTTGCCATTATCAATTTACATTTATACACCCAAATATTTTTATATAAGCAATTATTCAGTGTAGTTCTTCCTTTTCTCTTGTGGTCCATTTTTACCTTGCAGTTCTTACCTTTCAGATGAGTACTTTCTGCATGAACATTTCCTGTCAGCATAGGAATTTGGCATAAGAATTCAAATACTGTCATAGCACATTAAAATACGTGCTCAAAGTTGTTGAAGAAACTGCTTTCCCATTGCAGAAGAAAACAAGTTTCCATTTTTGGATGAGCAAAGAAAAGCTGACACTTTGTGTCTCTGTCATGGCAAGACAGGTAATTGCAATTATACTGCTGGTAACCTCATCCCTACGGCAAATGGTGAAGTAGCAAAATATTTAAAAGTGCCTTGTTTATACAGCAGCCTCCAATTATTTCCCTAAGTTCTGGAGCTGTTACTGCAGTGAAGCAGGGAGATCCACCCATATGCATTTGCACCCCCTTCCAGAAATCCCCAACACTGACAGGATGGAGATTGGTAATTTGGGATAGTATGACAACTGCAGCTATAGCCCTGTACATAGACTGAGCAGTGTGAGGCGGTGTGCTGAGGAAGCAGTCCCTTCCTGCAGGCTGAGGAACACCAAGGCCCCAGACTCATGAGCATTCCAAAGTCTAGGCATTTAATTCAGCTGCAGATCTACCCTAAGTAGTATGTGTACAGCCTTGCTATTAATTTTGCATTGTTCAAGATGTGGAAATGTGTAGTGTGTCTGTGCAGCTGCTGACAATAAAAGATACTGGATGCCCATGGAAGACTACGTGGAGGCATACTTGCTTCCCAAGCAGAATTAGGCATTTCAAAGAGGGAAAAAAGTAACACCGGCACCAGTTCACAAAGTCGGGTGGAGACTACAGCAGAATTCAGAGATCCTAAATGAAAAAATGCAAAGTTCTTTATGCTAAAATACTGCTTCCTGAACACATTTTATCAACAGATGGTTTTAAAATTCTGTTCTCCATATATGCATTTCAGGAAGCTACAGGAAGCTAATCTATTTCTTTTTTTTTTCTTTCTTTTTCGTTTTGGACACATTCAGGTTTTCTCTGTCTCAGCTGTGATTTTTAACTTAACCACTCATACAGATTTGATCTTGAAATATCTGGTGGGGCTGTGCAAGGTACTGACAGTATACTACAATTCCTTTTTCACTTGGAATACTTTTATATGGAGGTATTTGGATATTTTTTAAATGATTAAAAATGCTCCAGGGCATAAGACTCATGTATTCAAAGTACTTCTAGGAGCATTTGCTACATGCAGACTCCCAAATAGTACCTTATTCTGAGCAACTTAATAGTAGTAATCTGCTTGATGGACTGTTTTCCTTCTGGAATTGTAGCAGTCATATTGTTTGCCTATACGGAAAAAAAAAAACCAACCCAAACAAAAAACAACAAAACCCAAAAAAACCAAAGAGTCCTTGGATCTTTTCAGTGATTTTTAATACAGCTCTTATCCAAGTTCCAGTGAAGCTTACAGAACATTTTCCCTGTAGTTTCAATAGTCCTTAGACCAAAGTGTTTGGTCATATTGTTGAGGAAATGCAAATACATTATTCCTTACTGCTTTTTATTTTACCGTCTTTTCACATCTGCTCAGTTTTTCTCATTTTGAAATATGGAAAAACAGAAGTCTAATTTACAAACAGTTAACCAGTATCCAGATCACACAAGCACTTTATGGAATACCTTTTGGAAAATTTTTTGTATTTAAATTTATATTCAAAGTAAGTACTAGAAACAGAAAAAACAAAACAAAACAAAACAAAAACAGAAAAGAGAAGTGTCATAAAACTAAGCAGTCATTTTCTTTAGTTTCCTGTGGATGATCAACAGCAGATTGCATCACTTGCCTGCAGCAGAGTTCCTTCTAAATCCCGTATGTTAATAGCTTGTTGTGACCTAGATTCTACAGCACCAAACAGCCGGAACATTTCATTAATTTTCAAGCCTTTCTGAGAAGCCTGATCCTATTTGTCCACACAGTTCACCACAAATTTTACAGATCGTCCCACATGAGATACTCGTTTTGATAGTTTTCAGACATTCTCTTTCCAGCTATTAACCAAAAGAACTACACAACTACACACAAGCGTAAGTATGAAATCTCACCATTTAAATTTTGCAGCCTTCTGAATGATAAGAGTGTATAAATAATTTATTAATGAGTAGCAGGTGACTAAGGGGCAATTTAAAGAACTTAGAAACTTAACTAAAATCAAATGGGAAACCCATAGGCAGCATGAGTCTGCAGTCAAGTTGTAAGAGGCAATATGGAGATATAATGGTCTTGAGCCTGTTGACTAGCACAGACCTATCTGTGCTCTCACTGCAGGTATATCAGAAGTTAATTTGAAAACAACTTTCAGATGCTGACAAGGCAGGGTATGGAATAGGAATTTCGTAGGGAAATTTAAAAACTTGCATTTAGCACTAATCTGACTGCCTTGTTGGTAAGCACAGATCTTTTCTGGAAGGTCTGTGTCATAGTTTGGGTTTACCTATTATTTAGTAGTGTCTATCATACAATTTGAGGCTGTGAAGCTGTGAGGTTTTCCCTCCAGTTGAGGCTAGAACTAAGCAAGGCTGACTTCAGAGCTCACCCAAATATTTCTTTCATCTAGCATGACAGCACTGCTTTTCAACAGGAAGCCTGATCATTTGCAGAGAAAAAGGCCCTGTGCAGCTCTAATTCCACTAGTGCACAGGTCTTCCAGATTTCCCTGAAGTAAAAGGCAAGGGACAGCCATCTGAGGGAAAGGATCATGGAAGGGGGGCTTAGAGCATTACAGAATCACGGAACTGTCGGAGTTGGAAGGCACCTCCTGAGATCATCTAGTCCAAATCCCCTGCTGAAGCAGGATCCCCTAGAGCACATTACATAGTAAAGAAGTTTTTCCTCATATTTAAATGGAACTTACTGTGTTCCAGCTTGTGCCTGTTGCCCGTTGTGCTGTCACTGGGAACTACTGAAAAGAGTGGACCCATCCTCCTTGCACCCCCCCCTTTAAATACTTACAGGCATTAATAAGGTCTCCCCTCAGCCTTCTCTTCTCCAGGCTACAGAGTCTCATCTCTCTCAGCCTTTCCTCACAAAGGAGATGCTCCAATCCCCCTGTCATCTTTATTGCCCTCCACTGGACTCTCTTGTAGTTCTCTGTCTCTCTTGGTAGCCCAGAACTGGATGCAGCATTCCAGATCTGGCCTCACCAGGCCACAGTGGAGTGGGAGAGTAACCTTGACCTACTGGCCACACTCTTCCTTATGCACCCCAGGATTCCATTGGCCTTCTTTGTGACAAAGGCACATTGCTGGCTCACGGATAATTTAATATCTACCAGGACTTCCAGATCCTCCTCAGAACTGCTTTCCAGCAGGTCCGCCCTTAACCTATATTGGTGCAGAGCTTCGGTGGTCAGGCCCTTCATTTATTTTGTTTAAATCTTGTAGTATCTCAAAAGCATAATTAAAGACACATGCAATTTTCACATGCCATTTTGAGTGCTTAGAAGTATCCTTTTGAGGATTTTAAGCTTAGCCATGGGGGTGGTTTAGCCTTGGTGAACAGCCAGACTCACAACCAACTTCTTGCTTGCTCACTCCTCAGCACGACATGGGGGCAAACCAGGAAGAATAGGAATGAGAAATCTTGGAGGTGGATAAAGACAGGGACATAGTTTAGCAACTGTTACTGTGGGCAAAGCAGGCTTGACTTGGGAAAGATTAACCTAATTTATTGCCAATAAAAATAATCACTAATCAGAGTAATGGGAAGCAAAAAGACAAACAGTACAACAATACCTTTTCTCCCTGTCTTCCTGTGATCAACTTCACTCCAGACTTCCCAACTTACTCATCAAGCAGTGTGGGTGGGATGAGGAATGGAGGTTACAGCCAGCCTGTAATGGTGCTGCTTGGCCTCTCCTCCCTCCTCACACTTTTCCTCTGCTCTGGCATGACATGAGCTCCTCCACAGGCTGCAGTCCTGTCAGGAAAATCTGCTGCAGTATAGGCTCTCCACAGGTGGCAGTTCCTTCAGGAATATCCATCTGCTCTGGTGTGTTCCTCTTTGCAGGCTGCAGGGAGTATCTGCTCTGCCATGAAGAACCTCCTCCTCCTTTCTCTGACCTTCGATGTCCCCTCACTTGTTATTCACTCTTTTTGTTCCTTCTTTCTCTCTCCTGTGTTTTTCTGTCCTTTTTTTAAAATATATTTTCAAAGAGGAGCCACACACATCGCTGAGGGGCTCAGCTGTGTCCTGCTGTGGGACCCTTGGGGAGCAGGCAGGAACAGGCTACATGGATCACAGCTCCTCACCTCCTCCAACAGAAAGCAGACTGCAGCCCTCACCACTACTAAAACCTGGTCACCTACACTCAGGACACCTACTCTGATCTAAAGTGGAGCGAGTTTGAATAAAATTTGTTATATTAGTGTTGTTTTACTCAAATCCGAGAAGTTTTACCAAGTGATTGCAGTCAGTTTTGTTCTCTAGTGGATAGTCCTCTGGTAATTCTTGCCATGTTTGACTTAATTCAAACAGTAAAATTCACTTCTGAAAGAACAAATATAGAAAATTCCAGTCTGTTATTCTGATAAGTTAGAAAAATGTTTCCTGACTATCACCTGCAAGTAATGGATCTGCTGCTAAGTACATGCACAGCCTCTTACAACAGCATGTGATACTTGTCCTCCTGGTAGCAAACTCAGGGGTGTGTAAGAATCACAAAATTAAATAGTAATTAATTAATAAATTTTAAAGATAAGGTTGCTGCATCTGTAGTAATTATCTCATATAGTGATTTTCCAATAGAATTTTAGAACTGCAACGTAATTAATAAAGAAATAGAAAACTTCAATAGATAAGTGATACCATATTTTTTCCCCTGGGGGTATTTCTGAAAGCAGGGTGTCCGGCAGAAATAGGAAACAGTGGCCTATTTAGAATGACTGTAATTTGCAGACCATACATGGCCCATAGAAGTTGGTGAGATTTTCTTGAACTATAAGAAAAGTATATTTCCTACTGTTACGGTTGTAGCTAAATTGTTCTAGTGTGGAAATACCTAAATTACATTCAGCTTGGGATTAGAAATATCTCTACAATATGAGTCACTTTACTGTGTTTTTATTCTTCTTGTATTATCATATACTCAGACTGAGTCCATCAGCCTTAGCAGATTAATTTGAGATTTACCCTGATCTAACTAAACATAATCTGATCACATCTTCTCTTATGGAGAGCACTGTTGTAACTGCTTCAAAACGACAGTCTGATTTAATAAAAACAGTATCGCAACCATTTATGTGTCTGCTGAAAAGAACTAGCTGTGCTTTTCCTGCGGTTGGACTGGGATGTTGTGTAGCAGTTGTATTAGTAGAGAGTATTAGTAGAGAACAAATAAACCAACATAATACTGAAACTGGCAGCGGTTTTTGTGAAAACTATACATACATTAAAAAAAACCAAACACTCCAGCAGATGGGAGGAATACAAATAAGAATATTTTCTCAAGATCCCTTGAGTAGAGAATTTTGTTGGGTCGCTTTTCTACTTATATTCAAAATGAATCAGCATGTCTTTTGTTACCTTTAAAGATGGTTAAATGATAAAGGAAAAAATGTTGTGTTAAAGATAAAAAAGCAGAAGCAAGTTTACTGGGCTGTTCCACTTGAGTCACAATCAGAGGGGCCTCTTGCCCTCAGTATCTAAGGGGATTAAATGTATCTCCTCTGCGGTATTTGTCGTCTTTTTCATTCTAGCAGAACCAGAATGTCTGAAGTAGGTCTTATTTCGAGATCATCTTTGCAGCTTCTATATATATCTGAGCTGCAGCATTTCTGATGCTAAATTAAAAGTCAAGCTTATTAAGCCAATTTACATTTTTTTCATGGGAATTATATATATATAGGTCATAAGGTGAATTTGTTTAACTCATTTTCACCTCTGACTTGCCCAAGTTTTATTTAAAAGTAAAATAGTGCTCTGTTTTAAATGCGTGGGTAAAATTTTGCACTTAAATACGGAATTAGACCATATTTTTTGTTCATGTTTAGAAGTGTGATGTTTCTTTCAGTTGTAGCCAACTATTTGGCAGCACAATACCATCCTTTGTCAATCATTTTGGAAAAAAATACCAAAAAAATCGACCTTTTCATGTCAAGGAGGAGCATTTTAATAATGTTTATTCTTGTATTTTAAAATTCTTATCCAGAGAACTACACTCATTCCCCTTTTTTATGTATACCGGGTACTACATGGTTGGTATAAGAGCTCCCTCTAAAGGTTTAAGTATCAGTGTAGGAAAATAAATTGCACCTCCTATCAGTGCTTCATAAACATTCCGTTGAAAAACTGACCTGATTTTTTTAAACCATCGATTTTACCAACATTAGAAGTATGAAAATGTGATGTTATGGATTTATTTAAGCTGTATTTACAAAAATTTATACTTTTAATGGCAGCCTGATAAACTGCTTGACTTTAAGCTACTGTTACATAAAGGATCAAACCAGCATTTTCACTTGTCTAACTCCTTTTAATACCTGTAGGTATCAGAGCTTTCAAACTTCAGAAGTATGGCTCACACAGTAGTACAAGTTTCTCGTGAACTGAGTAGTATAATGTCTTTGAATAAGGACTTCACCCTTCATGTCACCCTGGTGGTATAGTATTCATGTAACAACTACAGAAATGTCTATTAAGGGAGGAACAGGATATTTGAAACTATTTAATATACAGCTACCAGCATTATTTAGCGGAGAGAGAAAAAAGGAAAATCAGAGCCAAATGCCTAGGTTAGAGATCAGGAAGAAATTCTTCACCATGAGGGTGGGAGGGTGGTAAAGCACTGGAATAGATTGTCCAGGGAGGTTGTGGAAGCCCCCTCCATGGAGGTGTTCAAGACCAGGTTGGATGAGTCTTTGTGCAGCCTGCTCTAGTGGGAGGTGTCTGTGCTCATAGCAGTGAGGTTGGAACCTGAGGATCTTTATGGTCCTTTCCAGCCTTACCTATTCTATGATTCTAAGCCAATAAGTAATTGTACAGGCCTCATGGTGGGAAGTGTGGTTGTTGGTATTAACAACCTAACCAGCTGGCTTTCTTTCATGCAGAGTTTTTATTATTAAAACCAAACCAAAATTCTTTGTCAAGGAACCAACTTTATTAATTCTAGTTGAAAATCAAAGCCTACTGTTTTCTAATGAAGAGTGAAAGCAGGAGTGAAACTTGACAATTATTAAGCAATATTCCAGCTTGAATGGACTTACAAACTTCTACCTTACATGCAAACTATTTGCATGAATACATGGACACCCATCTGATTTCCCTGTCCTCATAGTAACACATGCATCTGGCTGCTTCACTGACAAGTCAAGAGGCTTTATTAGAGCAGTAGAATTCTATACATTCTGCCTTTGGTCTTTTCTTACCTGGGCCATTCATTGCATTTATCTTATGAAAGGCAGCAGTGCTCCCCTGTCGGATGAAGTATACCCAAGAAGCCACAGCCTGTGTACCCAAATCCTGTAATGGTGATCAGTACCTCTTTATCTTACCAAAGTGGATAGGGAGAAGCAAGAAAATTTCTGCTCCACAATGGAGGCGGTAAGTGAGCAAAATCCCCATTCACAGTCTCTGGCATCTGTGTTCAGAAACCACTGATGAGGAACTGGCCTTTCGCTCATGGGCAGATGCTCAGTGCTGTGGTAGCTCTCTTGTGTCCAGCTGCACATAAGCTAATAAACGGCTCCACTGAGAGCACGATTTAGCACAGTAGTTCTATGAGATTGTGCTATATGAGATTATTCTTTGGTATTTAAGTGGTCTTCATAAAGAAATCAGCTGAAGTAACTGAAACATCTTACTCTGCACAGTAATAATACACATTTGCATGACCATTTCTTTGTAAATAAATATTAATTTGGTATATAGCTATGTAATAATAAACATAATCAGCATTAGGAAAGTTATGTCTGTACTAGTCTGCTGTGCAGCATTTCCCATGGTGTGACACTGAATATATAGAAACAGAAAATTACTGAGAGAAGTGAAGTTGATGACACTTTAAAGGGAAATTTTAAGCCCTCTACACAGAATGTACTTCAGGGATTATAATAGAAACCTTTACTTGCATAAGCATAAAAGCATGTGGCTTTCAGAGATGAAAATGAGGCCTGTATACACACATAGGATAAAACTGCTTGGCTGCAAGTTAATGGAATTCTTGTGGTCATTATTGCAATTAAATGCTAATTAAACGGTTTAAGACAATCAGTGAGGGTGGTGACCTGGAAATAATACTCACCATACAAACTTTGGATAATTAAAAATGTTTTTCTTGAATGTCACTTCTGTTACTCTGGATTTGCAAAAAAGAGTATTTTGCCCGCAGGCCGATTACAGATGTTCCACATTCTTGAAAAAACAACGAGTCATAACAGGCATGTATCATAGATACAGTTTCTAGTTCTTATCCTCATGCTTTTCATAAATGTAGTTTACAAGAAAAGCATATTACCTTTAAAACAGCAAAAAAGGTCAATTAAAATACCAATTACTTTGCATTCCTATTGCTCTTCCAGCTCATTTGTGAATAGGAAGCCACAGATAAATCCAAGTTGGCTTATGAGCCAATCATCTTCATATAATTGCTGCTCTATTATTCAGCATAATTAAAAATTATCTCACTCCAAAAAAGTTTTGAAGAAAGTTTTTCTCCACTTTTATTTCACAAACATCAAATAGCTATATGAAGAGAACACTTTTTTTGTTTCATCTTTGTGCATTCAAAATTGTAAATAAAGTTCCTGTAATGGCTAAGGCTTTCTAACATTAGAAACAACACAGAGAAAACAGGACAGCCATAAGCCAGTTTTATCTAAATCTGCTATAAGGAAATTATCTTCTCGTGATGTGGGTTTCTATACTCCTCTTAGTGACAGATTTGTGGTTAAAGAATTACAGCTTTCAGAAGAGCTAGACAGATAAAGATTTACTTGCATAAGGGAGTGGAGTAGATTGCTATGTCCCTATCAGGAAGACCTCTCATCACTGACCAGAACAGGTCATTGTTACCATCTGTGGTGACTGTTTTTTGCAGGTTCTGTTTCACACATGAACATTTATGGGGCAGTGCCCTGCAGGTGGAATAGGCAAATCAGTGATTCATTTATCCAGCAGTAGTTGTGTAACTTCCATCTTCAGGACAGGGGAAACTGTGCTCAGAAATAAAAGTTTAGGCATCTAGTAAACTCAGGCAGAAACTGAACGTGCTTGTGCGTATATTGGTGCAACTCCAGGATTCAGGTATTACATTAAATGAACAATAATTTGGAAGAACTGTAGTTTGGATCTGGGTGCTAAATACGGGAAGTAAATTGAATTCTACACTCCTAAATATTTTTGTAATCTGTCGCTTGGTAAGGATATCTCAAAGGAAATGATGGGTAAATGAGCTGCAACAGTAAGTGATGTAGACGGTAGGGGAAATAAAAAGCTGTGTTGCCATGTCCTGTATTAATTCCATTGAGCTGAATTTGGGAATAGTATTCAATGCACATGTAAGAATATATTATGCTAATGGTATAAAAAATCCCATCTGTAAGCTAAAAGGTAGGACAAATCAGGATAGTAAAAGTCTTCAACAGTCCCTGTATTATCTATTGCATTGTTCTTAAATTTAGCTATCAGAGAAATAAAAACAGGTATATAAGACCCAAAGTTCAGAAAATTAAAATACTGTTCCAAAGGAAGAAAACATGTACTGTACTTTTGCTGTATTTGGCTCGTTGCCTGTTTATGCTGTATTTGGTTAGATGAGTTCTTTAAGGTTACCTTTCCCCTTGAGACTACTTCTTACATCAAAACATCAGAATCCTGTTCTGCTCTAAGGTTCATCCAATTTAGTAGTAATTCTTTTACAGAAAATTTTGAAATCATTAGTAGTCATATATGCAAAATGAAGGACTAGATGCTGGTCATGAAAATGCTGGTGCATTAGAAACAACAGCCTACTTCTGAGGAACTGCTCACAATTAGTACTAAAATTAGTTGAATTTACATCTGGGCTATATGTTTTTTATCTTCTTTGGTTAATACCAACCAATATGAGTACATTAAAACAATTGCTGCCATATGCCAATTTGAAATTAAATGCTGTTAATTTTATGGTTATTGTTTTATGTAGAGGGAACAGTCCATTTCTAATCAGCTAAGTGATCAAAGAACTAAGAATCTCAAATACAAGAATTAACATATTTTACTATTCAGTATTCATTTGACTGAAACTTCAGTAAGATTGTATCGGCACAAACTGATAGGACTTTCCTTAAAATAGAGCTTTTAAGATTTGTGCTTGACAAAAGAGTTGAACTTGATGTTTTGACTGGACCCTGGATTTAGGTATAAATATACCTTTTACCTTTGATCAGAAATAATGTATTTTACTGGTTTCAGTAGACATTGTCTGCTGTAGCACTCAAAGTCTTTGGCCTAGACTGGCATTAAGAAATTATTTGGCCATAGCTGCCCAGTCTAGTGTTGCTGCAAATAATTTATGAGGTAAGTTGCTTTGGTTCCCCTGAGGACATCTACAAGTCTAATTATTTTTCATATACAGGAGGGTCTTTTGATGCATCAGTGTAACCACAGGAAATTGAATCACTGTAAAGAATGCTAGCAATCTTTTTATTGTGAAAGCTTCTTTTACATCATTCATAGTCTAGAAATCTGAAGCATGCTGAATTTTTTTTTTTTTCATTTCTTAGCAGTAGTATTCAGAAATGCTATTAGGTTTAGGTTATTTAGGAACGCAGATTCCTCTGGTTGTTACAGAATCCAGTTTTGGGGGTTATATTACCATTTAATATCACTGTAGCAAACCAATATCAAGAATTCTGAACATGAAATAGCTGAAATTCTAACTCTTGAATCCTACCACTTACTGCCCTATTTAAAGTATGTCTGTAAAAAGCATTTAAAACCTAATTCTTGAGTGTGACTGAGTAAAGAAAAAAATAAGTAGTGTGGCAAGCAGGACCAGGGAGATGATCGTCCCTGTGTAATTGGCATTGGTGAGGCCACACTGGGCACCTCAATACAAGAAAGACATTGAGGTGCTGTAGGGTGTCCAAAGAAGGGCAACAAAGCTGATAAAGAGCCTTGAGAACAAGTCTTACAAGGAGCAGCTTGCAGAACTGGGGCTGTTTAGTCTGAAGAAAAGGAGGCTGAGGGGAGACCTCATCACCCTCTATAACTACCTGTAAGGATGTTGTAGAGAGGTGAGCACTGGTCTCTTCTCACAGGGAACTGGTGATAGAACAAGAGGAAACGGGCTCAAGCTATGCCAGGGGAGGTTTAGACTAGACATTAGGAAGAACTTTTTCTCTAAAAGGATTGTCACACATTGGGACATGCTGCCCAGGGAGGTGGTTTAGTGTGGCTGCAGCTGCCTGTTGCTCACTGCCTGACAAGGGAGAGGAGCTGTTGAGTCACCATCCCTGGGTGTTTATAAGTTGTCTAGGTGTGGTGTTTGGGAACATGGTTTAGTGCTGGAGTTGGTATAGTAAGGTTGGTTGTTGGACTCAATGATTTTGGAGGTCATTTTCAACCTAGGTGATTTTAGGATTGTCTGATTCTATATAGCTTAATAATTTATGAAGCAGATTATGATGGGATTGCTTTCAACAGAAGGGAAGTGGATTGGATGGACCCAGATGTCCTTCCAGTCCCATTCCTAACTAATTTTTTTCTCTTTTACTGCAGCCCAGAAGATGGTGAAATTCATCCTGAAATTTGTAGACTGTACATCCAGTTGCAGTGTTGCATAGAAATGTACACAACAGAAATGCTTAAGTCCATATGTCTGCTAGGATCACTGCAGTTTCATCGGAAAGGTATTGAATTGCACAAACATACAAATGCTGATTTTGAAAAACGGGGGTCTTTTTGGGCATGCATGAGTATTCATTAAACACAAAGCACCAAACTGTAAAATAAACTATACCACCACAGCCTCTCAGACACTGAAACCCCCCCCCTATATTTCTATTTAATTATCCTAATTTTACAGAAGTACATCCTATCAAGTGTAGATCAACAATGTCCTTGTAGTTTAAAAGTCTTAAATAGTGGTCCCAAAAGTTCTGGTTGTCATTCATTAGATCAGTGAGCAAACAATCTTAGTCATTTTAGTGGAGGTGTTTCTCAGTTATGATATTTGAGGGCAAGTGTTTGGTGGAGCAGTACAGCATGGTTTTAGTAATAAATTGATCCATGACTGTCCCTGTTGTTCCATATCCAGCAATGCCAGCTTATATCAAAAGGCAGAAAATATCGTTAAAAAAGCTTCCCGCCTTTATAAAACTAGATAGTAGATTCAGAACTGAAATCTACATCACAGAGGATGTTTACACACAAAGGAGATGTCCTTGCTTCGTAAAAATGCATCTGTCTGATGATTTTCTATTTGATTAGACACCTACTGAAAGGAAGATGTACAAATGGAGATAATTCACTGAATAGGTTACTTAGTAGCCTCATTACTCAGTTTACACTGATTGGGATTGTATCTGTGCTAATTGTAACTATTCTTTCCTCAGATAATATCTCAGGGAATGTACCAGGTAAACACAAGACGAAGTTCGGTCATGAACTGTAATGAAGGCCTTGGAATGAACTCTGTGTATTTCCTGTTAGTCTGGAAGATCCTATAATATATGTTTACATCTAGCTGTAAGATACAACTAAAACCAGTGATATTTTTATTAGGAAAATAAGAATTAGAGGTTTATAACTGCTCAGTTGAGCTCCTCAGTGATTTTCTGAAGTTGAAAAGAAATCTATAAAATACGAAGAGACAGAATTAACAGAGCCATCATATAACAAGATGCCAGTAGCTGCTAAAATGAATAATCATTTTAAGACAGGTGGTACTACATTTCCTAGCACTGACTACAGTTGTAAAACCACCTTCTGTAAATGCAGGAAGAAAGTAGACTGAGGTGACCTGAGTAACCCTGACATATCTTGTCTCTCCCTTTTGCCTCTAGATGGAATTTACATTAATAGTTTAAACATCAAACTATTAGAAGTCTAAAGTTGGAGAAGATTAATTACAGTATTATAGTATGTGCCAGCTTAGTTCCTATCTAGGAATACTTTTTGATATGCATGAGTTCCTTATCTCAGTATAGGGAAAGTCAAGGTAGCTATTCTGCCATTGCTAGATAGATCAGTTTTTGTCCTGTATCCATAGAGAGATAACCACAGTAACTTAGCTCCCAGTTATTTTTGCCTATTATAGGCAAAAATTATATAATATATCACAGGAATTTGAATAATTTGAATTTTGGAACTTAGCCAATAGAACATTTGCTCTTATATATTAAATACTTGTTATTTACAACATCTAGAAGTATTGTAAAGGCATAATGCAACAAGGGAAATTCCAGTCACATGTTAAGTGTATTTTCACAGTGAAGGTAGTCATACATAAGAACAGGCACCCAAAAAAGACTGTGACATCTCTATCCTTGGAGATATTGGTAACTTGAATAGCCTGAGCAATCTGGTGCAAGTTGGACCTGCTTTCATTACGGTGTTAGACTAGATGAGCCTGCAACCTATCTGTTTATGCCAAAACATAATATTTTTCAAGTTGTAGAATGGATCCTTATATTTCTTTAAATTCTCTGGTTTCCAAGAATGGTACTGCAATGTAGGCAAAGTGCATAAATTTATCTCTAGGAATGAAAGACCTGGTAATGTCACCATTATAAAAGACGATGTGCATTTTTACTTTTTCATCTATTTAGTTTTTTACCATTTTTTTACCGTCTGAGTGACCATAATAAAAAAGAATAATCATTTTGCTTGTGTACAAAGAATGTGAGCCTTATGCCTAATTCATAAATTTGCTTATCTGATGTTCTTGCTGTGTGTTGAAGCTCATTTTTGAAGGTAATGTTTGCCATTTGTTTGTATTATTTTGTATTTTATAGTCCTCTTATCTGTTGGATAAGTGTTTAGTACATTTTTTAATCTCCTGTGAGATTTCAGCAATTTAAGTTCTTGCTTGGGAGTCAGCAGAGATACAAGCAGAATAACATGCAGGCTGTTCTCAGCAACCTGCAGTTAATAAACAATAATGTTAGTACTCGTATCTTGACTGGACATTATCAAACAAACTACAGAAGGCAGTGCTGATGCTCATTTCCTAACAGAAACTCTTTCCCTATTGGGAAACAGATGCTCTTAAATGAAACACCACACTGCAATTTGAAGGGGTATTTTTACTGTCTTTTGCAGCACTGATCTTCTTTTATTCTGCTGAACAAACTTTCCTGTATATACTGTATAGTATATATCTAGCTTCCAGTACAGAAATTTCTTGCTTATTTACAATGCTTTAGATTATTTTAATACTGTCATACGACTTCTGCTAGGAAAGTTAGATAGTCTGTTATTTGTTTAAGATTTAAGAGCCACAGTGGGGCCAAAAGCTATAAATATTTCCAGCTGTGTTATGCAGTAAGTACACTGAGGTAAGTGCTCGCTAAGGAATTTTTTTCTAAGATACATACACCACTGAAGCCCAGTGTTGAAAATGCATTATGATAGCAAAGTCCAACCATCAGAAAGTTTGCAAAGGGACATGCCCAAGTAGACTTAATTCAAGCTTTGTAGTTAGAAAGTCTTTAGTTACCTGATCATGTATTTTATTACTCTCCTTTCCACAATTCCAAGAGTCCTGGCTAACTAATACATGTATAGATATTTACTTGGGCATACATCTTTCTTTTATCCTAATTGTTTGGGGTCATACATTGTATTTATTGCACACAATTCTGCTCTAAAGCAGAATCCTTCTGTTACTCAGACCTTTCTCAGTAACTCAGAAGCTGATAGTAGTGTCTTTGGAACTGCCTTGAGTAATGAGGTAGTAGCGATTTTTCCCATTGTAAAGAAGGAACAAAGAGAGGTAAAGCTAAACATTTTTAATTTAGAATCTGAGATTACAGCACACTTCTTGCAGTGCTTTATGTGCTTATAGAGTAAATTTTCAGTAGCGTTATTAGCAACTGAGTGCAAAGAGTGAGTTGAGCAAGCGAACAATTAGAGATACTTTGTCTATCAGTGCTTTGAGGAGGTAGGTTTAAGCATCTTGAGTAGGAACACATGAAAACTTTGGGTAAGTATATTGTCCAGTTTTCAGGACAGGACTGTGAGAAACTCCTATGCTTTCCTGCAGTCCCTCACATCATCATGCTTTAAGGATCTTGCTGTCCCTTTTGTCATGGCAAACAGCTACTGGGGGTGACTATAGCAAATACCTGTTGGGGTAGACATAGCAGATGGCAGGTCATGTTCCAACTCTTCCAGGAAATCTTCTGAAATTCCTCATTTAGTTTGTTTACCTAGTTTTCTTCTGCATTGTTAGCACACTCGGGCTTCTCTGGATGGAATCGCCCTTCTCAGACTTTGTCAAGCAACAAATGAGACTGGGGGTTGGAACTGGATGATTTTTAAGATGCCTTCCAACCCAAACCATTTTATGATTCTGTGATTTTATCTATTTATTTTTCACTTACCTAGGACTTGCAGCTTCTCTCCACATCTTGATTTTGCCTTATTTTTCCCCTCTATCATTTGAACTGTATAGCTTTGTGCCTTAGCAAGCTATGCAGCATTTGAGCAATTTACTCATTTTAATAATTAAGGGAGTACGTTAATGTAACAAATGAAAGGCAAGAGGGGACAGTTAAAATGAACGGGAGGTGTTTCCAGAGTTGAAAGCATTGTGTAGAAATACTTAAAGCTACCTTGTCAAAAAAGTACATGGTTTTAAACTGGCAGCCATTTATGCTGTGTCTGAAGAAAGTAACTCACTGCTCATGTATAGTTACAAGAATGTATTATTCTTATGGTCCAGAATCAGTACAGCCTGCTATACTGTTTGTAACTTATTGAAAAATAAGTGTACACACATGTAATTCCTGCTGTCAGGCATTTTAGTAGAATTTTAATATCTATGGGAAAAAATTAGTCCAGGCACAGAAATATTACAGTTTTTTGTATGAAATAGTCTAAAAGCCTTGGTTTTTCCTGTGTCTTTTTTCTAAATTATTTGTACATTAATAATTACTCAGAATAAGATGCAAAATACTTTAATGCTTGTAACCTGAATGTTGTTTATTCTTACAACAAGCCTTTTTGGAAGGCCTGAACTAAAAATTAAGAGTTCAGTCACCTCGATTGAGATGTGTAGGCCCTGTTTGACTTGTATCAACATAGTTGAAGGCAGAAGGATACCAGCACTAACCAGAGTGTTACTCTGAGTATTTACGTAAAAGGGAACAATTTAGTCTAATGGGAAAGTCATGTATTCATACTATGGACAGAAAACATTAGGCTTCTGTGATGTGCATTCAGACTGAACTAATTTCTGCATTGCTGGTATATCTGAATGACGACAAATCACAGATAAGTGTGTACTGTGCACAATACAAGAAGTTCATAGCAAAAATACTGGGCTTTTTTCAGGATGTGTTTTGTAATAAACACAAATATTTCCTTAAAATAGTATCTAAAAGCCCATGATAGCTTATGTTACAGATGACAAAAATAAGCCCCCAGTTCAGTGAAGGGGGTTTTTGTTTATTTGGCTTTGTTTAAATTACATGCTATTTAGAGTTTTGAAGGAGAAAGAAAGGGTTGTTTAATGGATGTGGTGTTCTATCTAAAGACTGGTGGATTTCTGTGATTGCTTAGACATATTGCTTAACCAAGAAGCATAAGATGTGAGACAGAAGAGAAGCACACAGGTGTGGATAAACAAGCACTTAAAAAGTCCAGAGGGACACCCATTCTCATGTGGACACTGAAGAGGCCAAAATTAACAGGCACAGGAGGAAAAAAACACAGCTTCTGCCATGGACTTGTTGATTCTATTGCATTTTCCTTAATAGTGGTAATATTTCCAGTGAGACAGTCTTGGGATTTCTGCAGGTCCCAAGTGAAAGTCAGGAATTAAGTTCATCAGGCTGTTAGCAATATTTGCCACTTTTTTTTTTTTTTTAACTTCCTACACAGTTTTTTCCTATTTCCCTTTTTATGTTCTCCTTTTTATTTACTTTAGCTGCAATCTATAGCTTGTGCATTTATCCTTAAGTGCCAGGTTAGAAGCCAGATGAAAATGCTGCCATCTTTTTGAGGGACAGTTTCTCTCAGCTTTGTTATAATTCTGTTACTGCCCTCAAAGGTCTTTCCACTTCATCTGCAGTGAAGTCTTAACCTGCTCTGAGGGACCTGTAATAGATGTTTTTCTCCTGTAAGTTTCTCTGGGAAGTAGGTGATATCTAAGAGTAGGGTAACCTAACAGAAGCAAACACAGAGGTCATCACAGAAGCAGTGAGAAGAACAAGACGTGAGACACATAAAGCAAAAGATCAGAAGCCTTGTATGTAGCCTTACCATAACTTTCTACCCTCTTATTTATCTTCATGCAAGTTGGATCTTCAGCATTATTTAATTCCATTAATTTAATTTCATACCAAAAGCATTTTCTGCTTTTTAAAATAAAAAGTTAGAGGCTAGAAGACAAAGATTACATCATGCTTTATAATAGACATTCACAATGAAAGGGCCTCTGTCTAGTCAGCTGGGAAGAACAGCAGGTGTATGTGGACACCTCTGAAAACACTGTGTGTGTAATCAAACTCCAGCTGAAATTAATGAAAGTCTTTCCACAGCTAAATTGAATGTAACATTTAGGGTTCATATCCCTGTTTTAAGAATGTGTAATACAAAGATATCCTTACTGCCGGTAGAAAGATGAGGAGATTAGAGAGCTTTCAGCTGTAGTAGAAATGCTAAGCCTGGGTCATATATATTTTTCAATCGAAGGTTTTATTAATAACTGACTCTATCTGTTTTCAAGTGATTGAGCAGATAGTCTGAACTTCAAGAAAGGCTTCATGAATTGTTCAAAATACAACAGTTACTGTTAAAGAGCTTTTTTTCAGTTGAAAAGAAATCCATGCTGTTCATTCTGCTAAATCTGCAAGAACTTGCCTTTATGCCAACAAAAACATTATCAGTGTTTGTGTTCTCAAGTTGCAAAAAAATAACCTTTTATGTTATTTCATCCAGTATTGTTACTGTTTCCATTGAAACACCTTTCACATTCCTGAAAGATTCATCTGTAAACAGAGTTCTTGGCAGCATGTCACCAAAGGTCAGGTCAGAGTTCCTACATAACACTTTAAAATAATGGCAAAATTAACTAATACCCAGTTCCAGCAGTAACGCCTTGTGATACCAGTGTCAAATGAGATAGTTTCCCTGGGGCAACCCTCTTTTACAAAGAAGTGATTATGTATTGGTAGTAGCATGTTGTGTTATAGACTCCTTGTAATGGGAAAAAAATTAAGGATAGCACTTAAAAAAATCAACAGCTTAAATAGTACAATATAAACTACCTTAAAAAACAGCATAAGCTGCAGTTAAGAACTAGAAAAATTTGAGAGTTACAGCCATAGAGTGATACAGAATAAAACATTATCTGGGAAGCAGGCTTAAGCTGCAGATCCACAACTAATTGAGTCAGCATAACAGCCTGTTATCACCAGAAAGATCTTGATCCCTTCCTCTGTGTCTCCGCTGCCTTACCATGCCTTCCCTTCTTCCTACCTTCCACTGCTTCTGGCCATATTATCATCCTCCTCTGGCACTTGCTGTGGAACATGTAGGTGTCTTTACTGACTGGGCTTAAATCACTGCAACATAAAAAACCCTCACATTTTATTTTTCCTTTTATTGAGGTAATCTTCTACCATTTGATTGGCTAAAGTGGCACAGAGGCATTTGGCAAAGCACAAGTTAGCACTGGATACCAAAGTAAACAGCAGAGAAGGAAACCTGGACATGTTTCTTTTATACATTATAGTCTTGTTATATCAGGTCGTTCAGTTTCTTGGAAACAGGTGACTCAGTTCAGGGGGGAAGCAGGTAAAGGGGCTTCCTGCAGACTTTAGAGAGTAGTGAAAAGATCAAGCAATCTTCTGTAGTATAAGTAATGTTTAGTTTGACATTCAGACAAGTAACTACGAATACTTTTTTTCCCCCCCGCCCCACAAAGGAATAATTTACTGGAATACAAAAGTTCAGACAACCTGCCTAAATAGAGCTCCTTAAGATACAGGAAACTGTATTTAAGAAGAAGAAAAAAAAAAAAAGTTAAAAGCCTGATAGCAGGGATACTTACTTGTTATGTGGAAAAGTAATATATCTTGTTCTTCAACCTTGGGCTCTAGTGACCCAGAAAAATGGACTAAATGACCGCTACTTTGTTAGCTACTTTTGTTCTTCTGTTCTTTATCAAACCTTATAGGAACTACTCAGATTTGTCCTGATGTGAAAAGTTTCAGAAAGTTTTATTTGTTCTTTCTGAGGTTGTTTCCTCCATTCAATGAGAGAACTCAGAGTGGGAGAAACTAACTTCTCACTGAACTGTCTGGGATGCACTCCAATTTGAATTTTCTCATTTAAACATGTTTGTTGCCAGGACTGTACTTGCCATTACAGAAAAGGGATACCATCAGACAGCCCACAGGAGGTTTGCAAGGATACCAAAAAATCTCACCAATACTTAACTCTCTTGCATGTTCTTCTATAACGGTCCATATCCTTTATACCAGTCTCTGACAAAAGCCCTGGCATGAAGCCCCCATTCAATTCCAAGATTTCATTTTCATTTATGAATTAGGCAAGTGTAAGTATGGAAATTCAGAATATAATGTGTATTGGGTTGTGAGTGGTGGCAGCTATGTTTTGCCTTTAAAATCATGAAGTACAAAACATTTTTGTCTTTTGTTTTCCCTTAGTAGTGCTGTAATACCAGGAGGCATGGATTGCAGTGTTCTTCAGCAACAAAGTTTTTGAAGTTACTTTCAGCATGTATTCAGTAGTTTCCTTACTTATTTTGTTCCATTTTGTCATCTGGCTCTTATTTTGTGTCACATGTGAGCCACTGGAGGTTAACTGAAACTCTTCATAATACTATGCAAAATTCTAAGCTCTACACATGGCTACATAGAACTCCTCTTAGTTTTGTTTGGTAGGGGTAACATGTAACAGCACTCTGATTAGCTGATTGCTGTGGTCTGCTCTCTTTCTGAATAGTTCCTACTCAGAGTTTGCATTCACCACTCTCTCTTCATTTACACTATGCATGATCAAGTTCAAAGCATCAATTATAAAATCTGAGTATGCATTTTAATTAATAAATAATAGGGATATATGTTTTGTTTAAATATTTTAAAGGGAAAGAACCTTGTCCCCCACCCAAGATCCTAGATATTAAAGTGGAGGAAAGTTCTGAAGTACCTATTTTAGAAGACACATCATCATCACCAACAGATATTCAGCAGCATTTATGGCAGGTTTCCACAGATATTGAAAACACTGAGAGGTAAGCATAGCACTTCAGTCCAAAAGAAAGCAAAATTCTGTCTGGGGTTTTATTTTGTTTTGTTGGTTTTTTTTCCAATTAGGCAGCCAGTGTTGCTACTATGAAAGTTACTGGTAAATTCATTAACCTGTTAACATTTCCATTGCTTTTAACAAATCTGAAAGTGACGCTTTCAAGGAAGGGCAGAGAGAAGTGACATCCTTAATTAGGATAATTACCAGAGGGTAACTGTGAAAAACAGAGGGAGTGAAATGATACTGCTAGTGGGCCACATTCTCTAAAAGAGGCAGCTTTTGTCTCATTTTTAATGGTTTAGTGGTTTAATGGTTTAATGGTTTTTGATTTTGTACCTGTAATATGCAGTCCTGTAGTTTTGCATTCATGAATTGAAAGCTCATGTGAGTTGTTTCTGCCCATGATTATAAATGTGGAAGCCTTAGGAGGGGAGTGGAATATATTCCGCAGCTTTGTCAAAGAGGACTTCTCTTACCCTTAAATATGCAGTCAAAAGATAAAATCGAGACCCTTTTAGTAGGGACTAATCCTTATGGCCAGCATTACTTTGCAAAAGATATGTATTTTGATGGCTGTGTCTATTAAGCTGCTGCTGAGATTTTAATGGCTAGCCTATTTATTTGTATAAAATGAAGTTCTGCTCTACTGAGAGAGTAACTTGGAAAACATAACTGAGCAGTTTCTCGTTAGTCATGCTGCTACATTTTTAAGAACTATTTGTATGTAGATGAATGATAGAGAACTACATTGTTTTTAAATTCTGAAAGCCTTAAGACATTACAAGATTGCACACAAAATTGCTGGTCTGTCATCTATGTGTAAAACAGGAACTACCTTGCAACTTCTGGCCTCTTTCAAAACATATCCTAATGTAACTTGATTTGTGAGATGGTATTTTGTTATCATATTTTCCATATTATGCCTTTACAAAAATGTTATGCGAGTCTTCATAAGAGGGCTGAGAGTGACAATGCTGTTTCCAATTAATGTGCTTGGAGTGTAAGTGTTAGGGATTAGCTACAGCTACACGTATTATAATTTCCTTCTGAATGATGAAGTGCATTAATAGCACAAGCTACAAAATGCTGAAAAGGGGTATTAAGTTGACATTCGTACTAATCATGCTAATTTTACGGCTTGTTTTGTACTTCGCCACTATGATAATTTTGTGCCCACCAACTCATTTAATATGGAATAGTCAAGTGCCAGAATAGATAATTAATTTTAACCATATTTGACTATTTATATCAGTTTATCTTAAAAGGGCTCCCTTATTAAACCTGCTGCCCTGTATGTTGGCATGCATTTTCTCATACTTGCATGTGAACCAAATGCTTGCGCAGTAGATTGTTGTATTTATGGCTCCATTATTTCAGTACATAAAGCTCCGCTGTGAGCCATTCCTTATTCAGTCTTAATTTGCCATTCTGTTGTATCTCTTTCAACTTTTTTTTCCTCAGAGATATGAGAGAAATGAAAAACCTTTTAAGTAAACTCAGGGAGACTATGCCTTTGCCACTGAAAAATCAAGGTAGGTTTTGTATTTTCTTCATGTAAGGAAAATAAAGATAATTAAAAGTTTTGCCTTCCATTACATTAAAAAAAGACAAACTAGGGGTTTTTATTAAAGTTAAAAAAAGAAAAATCAAGGTTCTCTTATCTGCTGATTCAGAATTTCCTATGTGAACTTTGGCCTCTTAAGTTTCACTTGAGGTATTCTGGAATTTTATAGATTTGTTATCTATAGATAAAATAATACGCTTTTCCTGGTGACACAAAGGCAGTAGCTCAACTGATCGGCTGTGTCAGGAGACTTTATTTTTCAAAGGTAAAGAGGGTGTAAATTGCAAAGATTATGATAGGTATCCTACTGAGTTATGGGGTTTGCTTTACCCCTACAATGCTTTGCACTCTGTACAAGTGCATAGAGTGGCGGGATCACCATCCTATGCATGTGTTTAGCAGTTGGCCTTCATTTTGTGGCCCAGCAGGGTTAAATATTCCGCCTCTACAGGGGCTCTCTTTATTCATGTCAACAACATAAAAAAGCTAGTAGTTCTCATTTTTTATTTCTTCTTGATAATGTTTATTTCTTAAATGCTGTGTAGTCCTTGCAGCTGATGAAGTATGCCTAATGCATCCTAGATCTTGTCCCAAATAACTAAGCAGTCTAGTGTTCATCATAATATAGTAAGAGAAGGCTATAGAATGGATTAATACATTATACAAGTAAGAGTTTATGGCGGGATAGCTTGATGGAAAACTACGTGAAAAGAGAAGGGGAATTGCTTATGATACTTGATGCAAATATGCCATTGTAGGGACTGGAAAAATGCCATAAAGTCTATGCCTAGGCTATAAGAACAGAGTGTGCTGGAAATAAGGAAAAACAAAAGACATATTTTAGGGATCCAAAGCATATAGAAACTTGAATTCAGAACAGAGATAAAAGTGTACAGATGTCTCCGCTTCTGTCTGATTGTCTACACTACCCTTCAGCACCAGCCAGAAAATCATGGGTCACCTGCACAGCAGGATGGGAAACATGTCAGCTAGGGTTTAAAGGCTCTGAGACATGTCCCAGGATATGGAAATCATAAATGGTGCTTTTGCAGTTCCCGCAGACTCCAGATGTGAATATAATTTACAGATGACTTGTGAGAATGGATGTCTCAGGAATGGACAATTACACTCATTTATCCATACAGCCCTTAAAATTTTTCAAATATTCCAGGACTTTTAGTTAATTAAAGCTAGATAACAATATAAGGAACTGTGATCTGGACTGTAATTTTGACATGTGTGTGAATGATAACACTGTTTAATAGCAGTATTATGAGATGAATTAATACCATTGAATGTGTTAATCTTTACAAGATCCAGTCCTGCTTTCAGTAAATGAGTGTTTAGCTGTTGATTGATGCTGTTAAGGTTGCAACCCACAAAAGCTTTACATAATGTTACTGATTGCTCAGGGACTTTGATTTTTTTGTATGGAATTCTTTTAAGTGACAGCAAGAAAATTACTATGTGAAGAAATTTAGTTGATGTGGTTCATAAGCTTGAATCACAATATTAAATTGTCTCTTATGTTCTCACAGTTAAGTGTTGGTATTACAGTAGTGTCTAAAGCCTACAATAAAAACTAGGTCCCTGATTTAATCAGAATAGGAGCATGATGAGGCACAGCTCTTAGCCTGATACCATGCCTGAAGATGGCTCAAATTCAAAGTGAACTCTAAAGATTTTGTGGGTTATCTCACTGACAGTACATGAGTTAGCATAAGTATAGGCACCAGTATGTACATTTGGTATTAACTTAAAAAGATTTAATATAAAAGATAGAAAGCTAACCAGAAACAGGGTGACCATCGTGTGATAACTTACCCAGACAAGTGCTTTTTCTCTTTATGTTCTAGCATTGCAGTTGTAAGTGGAAATTCTCCCTGATGTGGGCAAATGGCCACCCAATTAAGTTTTTTTGATGTTTCAACTAAGCCAGAATTTAACCTTAGGAATTGACATTTCCAAACTTGCATGTGTGCACAATCTCAAGCTACTTATCTTTAGGTTTTATTTGGCACTCTAACATTATTCACCCATGCAGGAGTATTGTGGCTTAGGTTTTCCAGTACTGGAGGTGTCATTTCCTTTAGGTTTCATCATGGAACTGGTGTACTTCTTGCCCAGATTTCTATTGGATTATCATAGAGATCCTGATAATTAGCATTGTAAGACTCTTATATACAAATTTCATATTATTTGCTCTATGTCTACAGCAATGGGATCCATTACTTCATCATGTAGGTGCTGTTATGACACATAAATTATATAAACTCTTTTGTGTGTGTTCATGTGTACATGCTTGTATTAAAATGTGGGGCTTTTTCATCACAGATGACAGCAGCCTCCTAAATTTGACTCCATATCCATTGGTAAGAAGACGAAAGCGAAGATTCTTTGGACTGTGTTGTCTTGTCTCAAGTTAGAAGACTAAATAGAGAAACATTAAGAAAATCACAACTTTGATTAAATCCCTGTTATTTGACCACTGAAAAGATGAACATTGCTACTCTTCATTATAAACTACATTTTCTACACTAGCCTATCCCTGTTTCCCTTCTGTTCCATCCCCCTTTTCAAAATAAGGGTTTTATTAGTTTAAAGTGATGTTGGTCAAAACCAGCTGTGGAATAGATCTAGCATAAGTTAAGAATGTTTTAAAAACTTTTTAGAGTATGCTTTGCATGTTTACTTTCAATCACTTGGAGAAAAGACACATTAATTATGGTTAATAGATAATTTTAAAGCTAAGAGTTTGTGCATAGTACAGTACTCTTCTTAGTATATTAAAATACTTGATCATATTCTAACAGTCTTTAAGCATAGAAGACTATTTAACAGCAAAAGTATTGTTCTAAAAGTTCTAAAACATTTAGTCAATATTGTAACAGAATTTGCACAAAATCTCCAGTTGCTCTTTGTGCTCTCATTCATATTTAGTCTTCCACTACATCTTAATTTAAAAGCTTCATAGAAAAATATCTTTAATTTATGATATACAAATGAAAATACTTAGAATTTGTAAATACAGATAAATCATATTATCTCTCTACTGTACCATGCATAGAAGCCACAGATTTCCTTTTTAGCCAGTAGGATCTCTACAAGCTTTTTGAAAAAAAAAAAAAAAAAAAAAAAAAAGAGAGTTATTAAAATAAGGTGTGTTAAAATAAACAACGTAAAACTAAACCGGCCTATTTTGTTTCCAATAGAACTGAAAGCATGATATATGCATATCACTAAGTATTAACACCTACAGGGCATGCCAGAATTATTTCAAACTGTAAGATATTCAATGTTTTACATTGTTAATAAAGTTTTTTATTTAAATTAAATGTTGTCGTATTTCTAGTTACTTTTTTTTTCTATTGGTTTGTTGTTGTTTTTTTTCTAATGTTATTGTCAGAGTACTACACAGTTTTGATAATTTTTCCATGTCAAGAAGTACGTTTACAAGGATAGATGAGTGATGAAGAGTGGCTTCTTACTGTGTAAGGGTTTAGTGATGGGTAAGGAGATACGTTTTCCTTGTCACAGCAAAAACCCTTACAGTTAAATTCTCCATGTGTTTTTGGTAAGATATTAGTACACTGACCAAAGCAGTTTGTTAGGGATAGCTATTCACTGAACAATATCTGGTAGTGACAGTCTCTGGAAGCACTTCTTGCTTCAGAATTATGTTAATATGTATGTTAACTTTAAAAAAAAAAATGGATTTTTTCACAGTTTCTGCTTTCAAAACAGAAATTGTTAATTCCATTTATTTTGGAGGTTTCATTGCCTATATCTGGCACCTACAAAGTTCTCTACCAGATTTTGCTCCTGAAATGCTGTTTGCTGAAACCCTCATTGTCAGAAACACTAGTGGACTGTCTATAGCAAGGACTAAAAATTCAGACCTAGTTCCTAAGATTAGAAGGCAGGAATTTTTCTTCCTAAAGAGCCATAGAACTCCTGTTTTAGGCATTCATGTAACTGAGCTTCCAGCATTACTCTGGAACAATATTTTTCTTTTCACTCAGATAAAGCAGAGCGTTTTGTTTTTTTCCATATTGGACTGACCTGTGTACTTTTGATCTTCCAGTCTCCCAGACAGAAAATATATTTTTGAATAATCAGGCCCCCAAATAAATACTTTAAAGACAATAAGGAAAATAAATCTAAAAGACGGCATAGACATTGTGTGTTTCCATAAGCAAAATTATTTCCATCTGAGGAATGCATGACTAAATTCCTTAAATAGCAAAGAAAAAGGTAGCTGCAATGTGTTCTAAGATTTAAGATCACAGTGAGTCCATGGCTTTTAATGCAGGAAGAATCCTCCACACTCACAAAACTGCAGGCTTGTGAGCAGGGTTGCATTTTTAAAAAGAATGGAATCCAAGTCCACATCAGAATGTTTTTTCAAAGTTAATTCTTCAACGTTTTCCCCGCATCCTTCATGAGCAATGCCCTCATTGATCCAATCCAGTTTTCGTAAGTAGTTAGAGAATATCCAGAAGATGGCAGCAGTGACGTGTTTTCTCATAGATCTGCGCTATGACGCCATCCCCAGAGATGCAACAGGTTTTCCAGCTGTTAAAACTTTGGAAAAACAACTCCTGATGTCTAATGGGTATTAAAAAATATTGTGTGCAGATGTGATCTGTAATTATAATAAATTAATTTTGGTTCATCATAGGTTTAGAGACAGACGAATACTGTTTTATTAATCCCATAAATGTTAATGCCAAAAAGCAATGTGTGAATGAAAGACTGAATATACAGCAATGCTATGAGAGAGAAAGGCAGAAACAAAGCTTCACACAAGCAAACTCTGTTAATTCTTTTAAAATCTTATTATATTTGTACACGCACCGGAATTACTGTCTCAGACCATCATCATGTCCTTTTTTAACAACTACTTTCAAAGGAAGATTAAGCAGTAAGTGTTTATTACAGCACCTGCCCATCTATCATCACAGAATCAGAATCACAGAATCATTCTGATTGGAAAAGACCTTTAAGATCATCATGCCCAAGCTTAGCCTAACTCTACCAAGTCCAGTGCTAAGCCATGTCCCTAAGCACCACATCTACACATCTTTTAAACACCTCCAGAGATGGTGATTCAACCACCTCCCTAGGCAGGCTGTTGCAATGTTTGATAAACCTTTCAGTGAAGTGTCTTCCAATATCCAACCAAAACTTTCCATGGCACAACTTGAGCCCATTTCCTCTTCTCCTATCACTTGTTCTTAAGGAGATGAGACCAATCCTCACCTCGCTACAGCCTCCTTTCAGGTAGTTGTAGAGATCAGTAAAGTCTCCCCTCAGCCTCCTTCTCTCCGAGCTAAATAAGCCCTGTTCCCTTAGCTGATCCTCATAAGTTTTGTGCTTCATTCAGACCCTTCACGAGCTTTGTTGCCCTTCTCTGTGCTTGCTCCAGCACCTCAGTGTCATTCTTGTAGTGAGGTGCCCAAAACTGGAGACAGTACTCAAGGTGCAGCCTCACCAGTGCCTAGTACAGGGGGATGATCACTTCCCTATTCCTATTGGCCACACAATTTCTGATAGCAGCCAGGATGCCATTGGCCTTGGCCACCTGAGCACATTGCTGGCTTATATTTGACCAGCTGTTAATAAACAAACCCCAGCTTCCTTTCCTCTGGGCAGCTTTCCAGCCACTCTTCCCCAAGCCTGTAGCATTGTATGGAATTTTTGTGGCTCAGGTGCAGGACCCAACACTTGCCTTTTTTGAAACTCACACAGCAAGTCTCAGCCCATTGGTCCCACCCATCTAGCTTCCTCTGTAGAGCCTTCTTACCCTCAGGCAGACGAACACTTGATCCCAACTTTGTGTCATCTGCAAACTTACTGGGGCTGCACTTAATCCCTTCATCTACATCACTGATAAAGATATTAAAGAGAACGGCCCCCACCACTGAGCCCTGGGGAACACCACTGGTGACCGGCCACCAGCTGGATTTAACTCCATGCACCACAGCTCTTTGCACCCAACCATCCCATTTTTTACCCAGTGAAGAGTATACTGGCCTGTCTAAGCCATAAGAGGCCATTTTCTCCAGAAGAATACTGTGGGAAATAGTGTTAAGTTTCACACATAAGCTAACATGCTAAGTCACATGACAGCTCATATCTCTATGTTTTTATCACACCTATTGTAAAGGAATATACATTAGTGAGACTATCACTAATTTCCACCCTTTTAACCAATTTTGCTGCTTCTCTCAAACCTCTTGTATTTAGTATACTTTTTACTAGTCCTAATGGACACAAGCTATAATTCCCAAGCTTTATGGCCACTTAAGGAATATTGGTGATCAAGGGTGAATGGAATGTTTTCCAATTATCTCCCAATAAATGGTGGCCATGTACCAAGGCCTAGTAATTATCTGAACTGAAAGGTGTTAAGAGATAAACTGCCCTACTTAGGAATGCAGAGGATTATCTTTCACTAAAATTCAAAAGGAAACAAACATCTTTTTAAGCCCCTGAACATCATGTAGGTCCAAGAAGGATAAATGTTAATATTACTATGTTTTAGTTTAATGAAACAGGGCAATGTGGGATCAATGTTTAGAAGTTCCCACCATAAATAAATAAATAAACAAATAAATACAAATAACTTGGAGATTATTTAGAACCTTTATTTATTTGTTTATTTTTCAAGTATTTTTGAAAAAGACAGTTTTATGTTGATAAATGCCTGAATGCATAGAAACAAGCAATTTAGGGAAAATACTGAGGAAAACAGTACTTGCTTTCTTTATCCTTAGTGGGGTATGACCATTTTAGTCGAAAATGCTGTAGGATAAAGGCACCACAAGTCTTTTGCATGGTACTAAACAAGAAGCCCAATTTGTATACCCATCAAATACGTGAAGTCCCACCGACTCTTTGTCACTTAAACATTGTGCAGCTGCAGCTCTTTAGAGGCCAGCAGCAGGCTGGGAGCACAATGGGTGACACCCTGCCCCGCGGAGCCTCCCCTCCCTCTCTGTGATGCCCCTTCCCTCCCTGTAGCCTTCACAAGGCTGAAAGAGCTGTAACAAACCTGGCACGATTAGGGAAATGCACAGGGAATATTCTTCCACTGTGATTGAATTCAAGGGCCATGGCAGGCTTACATGTTGCAGGGCAGACAGAAGCTGATGGCAGCGTGTACATTGGCAAGGTCACGGCAGTCTGATGAAGGTGTGAAAGGGGAAATTGCGCAGGTTGTTCACATTCCTTCTGCAGGTCATACTCTGATTCAGTTTTTGTCTGCCAGGTCCTTCAGCAGCCTTCTCTGGTTCCTGCTGCCACCTCCCTGAGCGTGTCTCAGCAGGCGTCACTCAGCTGGGCACAGGCCTTTTCGCTCAGCGGCTTCACACACGGCTGCTGGGGACTTCAGCACCACCGTGTTACTGTTGTGTGTTTTTTGTGTTTCAGCTTAAAAACACTGGTGTTGTTCACCCAGAGCTAGGTGTAACATTTGTTGGTACCTAGAAGGCTTCAAGCCCCACCTTGGGCATCAAATAAGACTGCTGTGGTTACAAATCTAAAAACACTGCCCCATATGAGCTACTATGAAGAAACTTAACTCTATCCGAGCCAAAAAACATCATGCCATCAGAAGAAAAGTTTACAATTACAGTTTTGCATTACACTTTTATCTTGACTTGATGTTCAATTTAGAAAGTCTGGGAAAATGGGAAAAATACAAAAAACAACTTTTATCCCATTTCAAGAATAAATTTACAGTGATGGACGGATGTCTCTTTTTAAAATCCCAAGTGTCCAGCTTCATGATCAAGAGGCAAGAGAAGCCAAGGAGACGTGTTTCTGCTCCCACTCAGTCCTGAGTTCCTTTAGTCACTGAAGAGTTTTGTAGCATTATATTGGGAACTTTATGGTCGCGTTTAAGTTCCAGGACCTTGAAGGTGTTTGCTTTTAGGCAGCAAAATCTATCCTTTACCAGAAGAACCATCCTCTTATGCTTCAAAAAGAGCTGAGCTAGGCTAAATACAGGTGGACAGGAGACTTTTTTTTAGGAATCACAGTGTGATAAAGGTTGCGACGCTGTCTCTAAACTGTTCCACAGCTAAATCATGTATATTAAATCCAGAAATCTTTTTCCTGATGTTCTACTTCTTTGCAGTAGTCTTAAAATCTCAGTTATCACCTCCATCATACCTCCACTAAGAGGAATACCTTTACTCCTTAGTTGATGGTTGTATCCTTTTCTTCACTCATGTTAGGAATAGCTTATTCATTTTTAGCCATCAAATGAAAGTAATCTAACAAATGAGAAGTAATCTACACATACACTCAATAGAAGTTATTCTTTCCTGCCTTTTTTCCCCTTTAATTTACTTAGCTCCTGTATTTTCTGGGTTAAATTGGAGAATTATTTTTTAGACATCTGGGGAAATTTGAAGAAATAATGTGTACTGTCAAAATTGAAGAGGCTTTTTGGTATTTTCTATGCTGCAACTTCGAAGAAAAGTAATAAAGTTTTTGATGCTAGGGCAGGGCAGAGGGCTAGCTAGGGCCACCTTTTTTCCCAGATTCAAACCATTAATTTCTTTCAGTCAGGAGAAGATAGTAATAACAGCAGAAACAGCAATTGTACATGGAATAGATATGGCAGATATTCTAGACAGGCATTATTTAAGGTTAAGAACACTTCGCAGATTTGGAAAGGCTTGGCAAAACAAACTGGTAGGACTTAAATTTAACAGAAGAGACTTGCTTAAAGAAGTCAAGGTTATAGATATTAAAAAACTGGTTTATTTTAAAAGATTAAGAGTCTACTTTTTCTACTTTGAAATAAACATTGAAGTTCTAATCAGTACAAATCCACAAGAAGACTTTTTTTGTTAGATCTTAATCTTTCATCCTTCTTCCAATACCTTCCATTTCTAGTCCCTGGCACAGGCACTCTAGTCCCTTAGAAAGAGAACTAAATCCTCATCTTTCCTATTTCTTTTATTGTGAAGTTGATCCTAATACCACAGGAAATTCTTTCAATATCTCACTAGAGTGCTGATTTGAATTGAGGAAGAACCTCAAAGGGAAACCTAGGTGTCCTGTAGTAATTGTCTGGCAAGCTAGCATTTCTGTAGCAAAACATCACGTACAGGTTACCTAAATACAGAAGCAAAATTAGTAAGACAAGTGTCTTATTAAGAAACTTTTAAAGATAAATGCCCAGATACTTCTGAGGTCTGTAAAACTCCTACCAGTTTCTGATTCTTACATTTAAAAAAAAAAAAAAAAAAAAATTCTTTTTGAGACAATGGCCAGTATTGGAAGATTCCTCTGGTATTAAAAAATAGATTATTTTCCCTATAATAGTTAACACATTCAGTTCTTTAACATTTTTAGAAAACAGGGTTTTAAAAGCATAAATATCCCCAGCCTCCTCACATAACTTCAAGAGTTTAAGCCATTCCTTTCTTAAATGTAAAGTGGAAAACTGAAGCCTGCACGGTGAATTTCATATACTGCAGAGTCCCATATATTTTTTATGTGTATGGAAAAGGAAAACTTTGCCTTACTGCACTGCATTTTACAAGCTTGAGCGGCTCGCTCTTGTATTTCTGACTCTCTTTTTTCCTGTAACATTTCATAAATAAATTAATGTTTGTTAACGTAATCTATTTTTTTAAATCTGGATCAGATAATTGATTTTAAGCTTAACCTTTTTTCTTAACAAGTATAATTAAATGCAAGTTAGAGAAAACTAATGCTTTTCAGACTAACGCAGGCTAACAGTTTTGGACTACATGTTTTCCCTGCAAATGGAAGAAAAGACAGGTAAGAGTGATAAAAGAGAGAGAGAAATGGGAGGATTGTAACAGCACCTTGGTGGTGCTCTTTGGAATACAGCATCAGATAATGCATAATTTTCTCTTTGTGAACTGATCCTAAATTTTCCTGCAAACTAGAGTACCAAAATTTCGTTCATTTAAAGCATTAATTGCTTTTACCATCAAAATAATTTCCACTATATTAGTAAGTCTGAAAAGCTGTTTAAGCTTGGTTTGGCTGAAGAAACAACTGGTTTTTATGGACTGTGCTGAACTTCCTGCAGGAGGACAAATTATTTACAATAGAGGAAAATTAGTGCATTTTTAAAAACCCACTACAACCATGAAGCATAGCTTAAAATAGTATTTCTGTTACATGTAAAACAGTCTTGAAAATCCCTTCTCCTCCAGTCTGGACTGGATGCTAAATAAGCTATGATCAAATATTTTGAAATAGATGTACATATAAAAAATTCATTGCTGAAACTGATCAGCTGTTCTTGTTCACATTGTCTTAGGATCATGGGTCTTCAGTTTTATATTACTGTAGTGTAGTTGCTCCCAAAATAGGCTACAGTTTTGTTCTTTTTAAATTATGTGTAGGATTTTTATATAGATAAACATTGTAATTTGTGAACTATATTTCAGAATATCACTGCATACTACTGTTGTGGCAGTTTGAAATAGAAGATCCATAAAGGTGGCTTATAACCACTAAGCTTTAAAGTGCACTGGGTTGAAAGGATTATCAGGCAATATTCATATATTCAGCCTGTTTCTTACAGTTCAATTTAATTTTTTTTTGAAATTAGCTAATGGCCAAAATTCTGCCAGGATATTTTATTACAGAGTTGAAGCCTCATTATTATTTATATACAATATAGATAAATTACGATTAATCATTCTTCTTCACAGTACACTTTCTCAGTGGGACAAATATTTAGCTTACAGAGAAAACTGTAAACAATAGTCACATTTTTAATATTATGCTAGAGTTTAAATGAACTCTACTAAATAATCTGTTTCTAATACAGATGTTCTCCTTTATTGCTGTTATTTAAACTACAACATTTTAGAAGACTATTTGCACTTATAGACAAACAATTTATCAATTTTTTAAACATAAAAATATGTAATATTCTTGACAGGAAACAATTCTCTTGTACTGGATAATCATTGGTTTAGACTACTGGTATCTTTTCTGTCCTTGTACTTGCATTTCTCAAATCCCTTTGTTTTTTTCTTTCTTGTACCTCTTCTGCAGTTGCTTATTTTCTGCTACCACCACCTCATCTGATACTACTCTTAATCCCTGAAATTAATTTTAATGATTACTACACTAGAATTTCTTGTGAACATTTTTATTGCAGAAGCATTGTTGGCAGACTTCTATCCTTCTTCTTACATATCATGATTTGCAGCTTTCAATCTCCATTAGTGCCCTTCCCAGGTACTATTGCCTTGAGGCAGAATAACCATAGCACAAGGCACCAAGTGTGTGTTTTGCCTAAAAGAGTCTTTGATGTAGAGTAACTTCTGTGAGTTAAAATGGGTGAGTTCCCAAGACATGATGTGAGAATTGATTTCTAAGAAATAGCTTCAGTACTGGCTCTACTGTGGAGACTACAGGGCACATCAGAATCATCAGTTGAGTTAAAAAGCTTGTGATGCTTAACATTCCATTCTGCAAACTTACACACTGCACCCTTTTTTTGACTGGGGGGAGATGTAAGGAACTGCAAAAGATGAACTGCTGAAATGCAGCTCAGAAGTTCCTGGAACGTATTATTGTTTAAAACAGACAACAAGCACCATGTCAGATTCATTATTCATGATACTCCTCAGAGTGACCTGCACCAACAACTTGGTTTGTTGTTGTCAACCATAAAAGAGCTGAGTAAATACAGAGTTCAATATGCATTGATTATCTCAGCAGCTTTGATCTCCTTAAACATAAAACCTGTAAGGTTTCTCAGTCTGTTCCATGTTCATAGTTAGACACTGCAATTATTTTCTAGCTATAATTGCCTTGTTGCAATTCTTAGCTATATTATGATCCTTCATTGTGATTTATTGCTGAAAGAAAAAGCTTTGAAGCTAAAATCCTTCAGTTGTGAAGCTGTGTAATAACACTGCATCACTCAGAATTTATTTTTCTTTTAGTTTTAGCTCCATCTCCTGGGTACCTATGGCCAACACTTTGTCCCTTATTTATTCTCCCTTGTAGACTGCACAAGAACCAATGTAAACCACTGAAAAGAGCTCAGAACACTGAAAAATAAGTATCTGAATAACCTGCAGAAAATACTCAGGAAAAACTCCTGGAAACAACTGAACTATGGTTAATGGTGTAATGATGGTGTAATATTAACACAATTTTTGGTAGTAAAGGAACATGTAATGGCAAAATAGAATCATATTAAATTGTTAAACAATCAGTCATGTACACATTACTTCTCTTCATGCTTCAAATTGCTAGCTAGTAGCAAGTAAAATACATGAGAAGTTTTAAGAAATCATGAAGGTAGCAAGTATGTTCATATTTATGAAACGCCTCTAAAGATCACAAAAACTACCAAGCATGTACCTGTAACTTTAGCAAAGTCTAAAGAGAAAAATAGTATCGCCTTCAACCCCCCTTTCCAATCTGATATGTATTCAAATTAATTTAAAACCTGCTATAGAAACTTACTTGATTGTGCTGAAAGTAACTTTTCATTATTGTAGGTACACAAAAATTTATTGTCCTGGTTTCCATTGGAAATGAGCTACTTTTCTTCTTAGCAGCTAGAATAGGATTATGTTTTGGGTTTCGTTTTGTATTTGGTACAGGAATAATGTTCATGATATACTGATGTTCATAGTTGTTGCTAAGAAATCAAGGACTTTTCAACTTCTCATGCTTTGATAATGTGCACGTGCACAAAAAGCTGGTAGGGAGCAGCCAAAACAATGGGTCCAAATTGATGAATACAATATTCCATATCATGCAATGTTGTGCTAAATATATAGATGAGAGTTGACCAGGAATCACTCTTCCAGCATTGTGGTTTGAGGATATCTGTCTTCTGGGATCGCTAGCCAGGGATGGGGTGGGCACTGATCAGCAGGTGGTGAGCAGTTGCACTGTGCATCACTTGTTTGTATAGTCTATCATTACTACTACTATTAATTCAAGTATTAATTTGGTTTTATCTCAACCCATACACCTCTTTGCCTTTCCAATTCTCTCCCTGACTCCTCAGGTTTTGGGGGGGAGAGCAAGGGAGAGTGAGTGAGCAGCTGCCTGGTACTTGGCAATGTGCTGCGTTAAAACCACCAGTACATGTACTCTCCATCATTAAAGAGCTTACAGGATCTTCCATAGTGACTCACATGCTGCAGAGAATGGTGAAGCTGTCATTTTTTGTGCTACGCATGCGTATTTCCTTTAGCTATTTGCAAAACACTTGCTTAATTCCGCTTTGATTCAGAGATTCATTTAATTTTATAGCTCAGTTTGTTCCCACCTAGTATGTGAATTGCAGATGTGCACGTTTATCTTCCACTACCTGGGAAAGAATACTGAAGGAAACACCAGTGATCTACTTCGTTTCCTGGTGCCTATTAGTTGAGGTATATTTGCATTGAAAGTGTGATTCATGAAAACTGAAGCTAATACAATTTATATGAGTGAAGAAATAGCTGAATTTTAATATTCGAGGTCTTGTTTTGATACCTAAACCTGCTGAATGTCACTTCTCTTTCTCAAATCAGAGTAGGAGTTTTGGTTCAAGCTGAATCTCAAGCGAAACACTAACATTTGTTACAACACATCAGACTCACTAAAACCAATGCTAAATCAAGTAAGAAAAATAGTATTTATTTTTACATAGCTTTTTTAAAGATTAGCAAATATTAACTTGACAGAGTTCATGGCAGCAGGTCCTTGATATATCAGTTAATATACCTAAAATTCTAAGCATTTCTGTGACAAAATCTACTGACTTTAATGTACATATTAGTAAATAAAATGGATTATGGCCCAAAACCTAAGCTGACATGATATTATGTTACATAAATGCATGTACTGAGAGAATATTTAAACTGTTCCAATTAGAAAAGCCTTTTTCCAGTATGAAAACCTATGTACACAAGTAACAAGTCACAAAACACGAACACTGAAATTCATGCCTTACACTCTTGTAGAAAATACCATTGTAACTACCATAAATAGCTGCTGTAAAGCTACATGGAGGGTAACTGCACCATCATTTAGACAGCTAATCCTTTTACTTCAACAATTTGAACTAGAATCTAAAATGGGTACTTGAAACTACACAAAAGTGTAAGGAACACTAATAAAATATATACCAGTAGTTTTGGTAAACTTTAAGCTCCTACATGTTCTCTAATTTGTCATTAAATAATTTGATGGATAAATTATATTTATGCATAAATATACACTAACTGTATTGTGTTGTTTCATAAGCTCATTAGTGACTATGGTATAGAATGCTCAGTGAAATTTCCCTTCAGCTCCTTGTCTTCAGATTAACCTTTCAAAAATAAACAAGTAAGGTACAAACTCTATTCCCCAGCATTGGTGTCATGAGATCGTTGGGAGACCATGGAAAGATGATGGGAGAATTACACGAGTTCAGAATTCCCCTAACTCCAGTAGCCCTTCCAATCTCATTAAGTAAGTAACATTTTCAGGGGGAAAAAAGCATGTGAGACGTGTCTTAAGCTGTGGCTTGATTTGAAAGTAGTACTGGCTTAAGTAGCTCACAATTCCCTTGTTGCTCTCTATAGAATGACTGGCTTACAGAATTAACCCAGTCAAAAATAAGCTTTAGAAGCCACAGCAACAAGGAGAAGACTAGAGTGAACAGGGTTGGAAAATCTGTTAAATTAGTACTTATGAAATAAACATTCCTCATATTATGCAGGAGTATCAGCTAATTAAGGAGTTGAGTCTCTCTTCAATTATCTAATCCAAGCCCATCCCTGAAATTATGATATATGAAAAATTAGATTGAACCAAAGCCAGCAAGAAAAAGAGCAGATGCAAGGACTCCTGTCATCCTCTAGTGAGAGACCTACATAGAAGGTTACAGATTATTTCTTCTTGCTCTGTGGCTTCCATGAGTACATTGAACTTTAATATTCCCTAGCACAGCATCTTCAGCACAAGTTGCCCAATACTCAGGGTACTGGTGTGAGACACAGGAGTCTGAAAGACAAAAGTTAAATCTAGGTATCTCACTCTCAGGCCACATGCAGTACCCATTAAAACACTGTAAACTGTTATGTTCTGACTCAATGCTCTGTAGACACCATAGACAATACAGGCAATGGATATCACTGTTAAGAAAGCTTTGGCATTGGTCTTCCTCACATTCTGACTCCCATGAGACTTATACTGCAGTTGTATGCCAAGGGCCAAGTTGCTTGGGTGGAGGAAATTCTGTGACTAAGCAAAAAACCCCAAAAACATGGATAAGAAAAGCATTTTCAAGAAACTATGAACGTAGGCACTCTGAGGTTTAGGCATTTCTGGGCCAGGATTATGAACTTAAAATCTACTCCACTCAAAACTCTCAGCCTATGTTGAACCTGTTCTCCACCACAGTACAATACATGAACTGGATACACCAGATTCCAGTTATAAAATTTTGACACGTATAACATTGCTCCTGATAGCAAATGGTAAAATTTGCTTCACATGATAGACTGTTTATCTTCCAAAAGAGGTTTGTTGGGCGTTTTTTAACTTTTCAATTGGAGTTTTATTAGAATGAATGGAGGCTTCAAGATTCTTGTCAACTGTCTGTCTTTGCATTTCCTGTTTCAGTTCATGGAGGCATTAATAACCACATACTGTATTAACATGGTTCTTGGAATTTTGTAAACAATTTTGCTGGACAGTCATCTAGTGTTAGGAAGCAGCACTTCATAACTATGGCAAAGATGGTGTGACTGTAATTGTAAAAGACCAAAATCCAGGCAGAAAGAAAGGACATAAAAAATTAATAGCTTTTGTTGGCTTTTGTTTGTTTTCAGCTTGCTCACAGTGATCTTGCCGAAAGAATGTGTCTCACAGTTTATGAGTACATCAATTTTAGAGGATAATTTTGAAGGAGCAATCTTTTAGCTTCTCATTGCCCATTCTTTCCCTTCTCTGCACCCAAACATAATTTCATATTTGCACTTACTGATTAATGTATGTAAGCAGAAAATATTAAGGAAAACATACATTTATTGAAAGGATATCATAATACAAAAATCTCCCTTGTATTTCCAAACTTAACTATTCTGACATTATGCATATTTAAGTCCCGATCTTTCTACACAAAGACTTGCAAATGAAGTTTACCATATCCTAGTGCAAAGGATTACAACCATCACTAATGCATAAATACATTTCATTTGATATTAAAATAATCTTCCCTGCAGAAGTGAACGCAAAAACAGGCGAGCACCTCAGTCACTACTAGAACTGTCTGAACTATCAGAAGATGAACTTTTTTCCTTTCGTCTCCTCTTTTTCTCCTTTTTATGATGTTTTCCTTTCTTAGACTTCTTTTTTTCCTTTACCCTTTGTTTTTTGTGGGATTTTTGTTTTTTTGACTTTGGCCCATCCTCTTCAGCCGCACTTGATGAGGAAGATCTAGTAAAAATAAACAAATTTACATGTAATTAAAGAAGCAAAATGCACCTAGAATAACGTGGGCTTTTAAAATTTCAATATTTATATAATGTCACAAATAAAATTTGGTGTAGAATTTGTGCAGTGGCATCCACTGAAAAGCTTATGACATATAAGTCTGCATGTTCAACTCCATGACGATTTTTCTAAAGAGACCAGTGTGCCAGAAAAGCAGTATGTTCATAATCCAGATTAATTAGCGATGGAATAGGCAAGTTATGTTTTTCAACCCTCAATCAGAAAAAAAACTGAGTACAGACTCACAGAAAACTGTTATGTATGACAATAAGCTTTTAAAATACCACATGATCCAGAACAATGCAATGTAATGCCTTCAGACAAATCTTAATGTATTTCTCTCATGCAAAAATCTAAGAGAAACAGGCATGACAAATGTAGATTCTCTTGCAGCTGGTAATATTATTAATCTTTAAACAGCAGTGATTACATACATACAAGAATTAAGATGACGATAAAGGAAAAGCCACAGTCATTATTATACTGAAGAGGGCAGTTTTGTGCTATTTTTTCCATAACTACTAATTACTTGCATGTAAAGACTACATTAGCAGACAGACTCTTTTCTACTATCTTTGAAGTGTAAGTTAGAGCTATACTATGAAAAAAGGAAGGGGGAAAATGACAACACAACCGGTGCTAAATCTTGTTTCTTTATTTCTGAAAAAAACAATTTATTGTAGCCTCCAAACACAGACAAATACGTACATTTCCTAGCTCTCAGTGCAGCTCCTATTGACTAACTAGTCTATTAAAAAAGAAAAAAGTCAGCAGGCCAAAATTCAGATTCACATCTGAATATTTGAATGACATTTTCCTTTGAACCGGGAGTAACACTTTTTTTAGGCTTTTACAGTAACAGGAAGATTATAACTCAACACATGCTAAGTAGAACTGCAGAAACCTTTCCTTTTGCTGGTCACATGTTACTCAGAGCAGTGGGTGTGTGTACATACACATCGCATCGGTGCCTGCATGGAATCCCCAGGTCTCTGAACTGCTGGGAGGCTTCTCCATATAAGCTAATCTGGACCATCACCATAAACCTCCTGACTTATTGTTCTTTTCCTACGACATCTTGCTTAGCACTGGCTAGTCTGCAGGAGCACTGCATTCTCAGACCTGCAGACCTCCAGATTGCTAGAGCTTTTTAGACTTCCATGGTCCTAACTCCACAGCAGAAAGCCTGTGGGTTTACCACTATTCAAAGATCAAACAAGATCTCACTGGAAGACAAAAAGTTTTTCAAACAAAAGATGTACTTGCAAGCAGAGTGCATCAAAAGAAGCAATATTTTCTAACAAACAACACAAATGTCAGAAATATTTCTGAAGCTTTGTTTTGAAATCAAAATAGGTGTGCGATAGAGTTACCTTTTCCTTGGTCTCTTTAATTTTGTTTTTTCTTTGCTTTTTCTTTTTTGTTTCTTTTTTTCTTCTTCCTCATTTAAACCTATGGATAAAAAGTTACAGTTTACAAAACACTTGTCTGAGATAAGATCAGCATTCAATGAGTAGCTTCAATAATAATGTAGAGTTGCTACAAAATTCTTACTAGAACTTTTTATTTTCCTTCCACCAAATTCTGGTTTCATATAGTAAGTTTACAAATATTTTGTGGCAGTAGCAGAACTTTTTACACAATTTCCATTCTAATTACTTGCCCAAGTTTTAAAGCAGGTCATTTAACTAGAACATACAGCAAAAAATATTACTCCCTTAGGCTTACTTGAATTACTTTCGTACATCCTCATTTCACACTTCATAAGTAGCTATGCCATAACTAAGATAAATTTCGGTTAATTGTCAATATGCTGTCAACAAAAATTGGCAGAAGTCACCCCTCATATGGTCATGTTTGTTCCCAGTTGTAACACTATACAGTATTGTTTAGTATCTTCACATATCACGTATAAGCAGAATTTTTATCACACTGAATGAAATTTCTGACTTCAGAATTTTCTATACCAGTTCAAAACGTATTTTTGAATTCTCCAAATGCACACACATCACAACGTCAGCTCGCAGGAAAACACTGGCTTTACAATTTATCATTAAGATAGCTCACTTTAAGCGTTTCCTCTTTATCATACAAGTAACTTTCCATAGAGTCTGCATGATGATGCAGTTATTCATTTGCTATGACAAACAGAAATTGTCTGTATCTTATGAAGCAAAATACAAAATAATTCAAATATGAGTTACAAAACCCAATTTCCTTTTGGAGTAATTAAAAACCACAAACAAGCACTCAGTATTTTTTTAATAAAATGGTGGAAAAATTAAGGTGCAAACAATGCAAAAATTTTTAGAAGATAACACCACTTGAAAATGGCAAAATCCTACCTAGATTATTAACACTTAAAGATACATATCTTCTTGCCATATACATACAGCCATACTTTAAGAAAGAACACTTCATAAACAGGGGTATTACAAGATCAAGAAAACAGCGTTTTCTCCCGCAGATAACCATTTTCAATCAATTTAGGCCCAAAAAAACCCCCTCACATTCAAAAGTAGATAATAACTGGGAATAAGTTTTTCCAAAGAGACTTGTTCTAAGAAAGGACTGTTGCAGTACCAACTCAGCACTCTGGACAAGCAAACTATTCATTTCTTTTGAAGTGTTGCAGCAAATTACAGGGTTCTTTCTAGCCATTTTCCTCCCTAAATAGCATCTTTAGTAGAATTGAGTCTGGAATGTGGGAGCAGCAGAAAAAAACATCATGTTTCAAGGGGCAGAAAAGAAAAACATTTATTTATTTAAAACATGCTACAGTGGAACAATCTTACTTAGGGGAACAGCTTTGGAGTCCAAATTCAAATGAACTCAAGCATCTGTAGAATAACCCATCTGTTCTCCGTCAGACTAAGAGTTGATGCTCAGACCTTCCAAAGAGAGAACTGTACCTCTACCAATAAGAACATTCAAAATCAATTATCTAGCTGATTCAGTCAAAACACTAACTAGAAACTGGAGAGATTTTTAGCTGTCATATTTGTTATTAGTTTTAAGATTTACTATCTACTTTAAGATTTTAAAAATACATTTTATATATTCAAAATGTTAACTCAGAACAGCGATGTAATTTTCTCAGCAACACTCACATAATCTTTTGTACTTAGGACCCCTTTCTGCTGTGTTCCTAATCATATAAATTACTTTTCTATGACAGGAATTAACAATAAAAAACAGGAGTAGGTGTATGAATTTTCTGAAGTCTGAACACATGAAGACCTATGTTTAAAACACTGAGTAAAAGGGATAAAGTGAGTTCCAGTATTACAGAAGACCATGAGCCAATTTACTGTTAAAAAAAACAGAACATCACCTTACTTTTTTTTTCACGCATGGCTTGCAATCTCTGTAGTTCTTCTTCCTCACTGTCTTCACTGCTAGTACTACTAACATCTAAAACAATATCTCTTTGAGGATCTACTCGGAGGAAGTTTCGACATTCAAATGTCAGGTGACCAGCTGAACAAAACAAATATTCAGAAAGAAAAATTACAATTTACAAAAAAAATTTCACAAAATAAAAAATATCTATTCAAGTATTATTCAGTTTTTACAAATTAAAGAAGTCTATGGGGCAATCTGTGAACAAAGAGGGAGAAGGCTCATTTTGAAAAAGCCTCAAAGAATTTTGACACATTGCACAATATTATTCCACTTAAGAGTGATTTATGACCTCTGTCTTATTTCTCTAAAGATTCTTGAACCTTTACTCTCCATTTTTAATGGTATCAGATCAATACATTACCTAAAACCAAGAAGTGCTGTAGTTTTAAACATAATTCAAGTCTGTTATATTGCTCTCTTTTTCTCCCTCCTGTGAAACAGAAGAAGCCTATTCGCTTATGAGACATAATCTTTAATAACCAGTACATAATACTGACTAAGCAACTACTTGACTTGTATTCTCTAAATTGCATCTCAATAATCATGACCAGAGTTTGGAACTTTGTGATGAATACAGCTATTGGAGTAATAAAGAGAAATAAAACAAATTGAAGTTAAAGTTTGGGAAAAACTACACTAGAGACAAAGGAATTCAAGTAGCAATTTAAATAATCTCATCTTCTTACGTCTTGAAGACAGAGCTTTTAGGAACATAAATACAGGCTGTGTGATTTGACTGCAAGTTTCCTTCTCTCTCACAAAACTTCTGATACTTAACTGCAAGTAGAAATGAAGCACTAATTATATATTGATATCCATGCTCTTTTGGAAGTACAGATACACAAAGCAATTCATGGACTAAATTTTTTGGAGACAAAGTCTGCAGCAAAAGAATGAAGCAAGCTTTTTTCCCCTTCATACCACATAACTTCAGTAAAAAACCCAAACTAAATCACTCTGTTAAAAGTTGAACACAATTCACTGCAAAACAGTGTCTACCTCTCCATTGTTCTAAAAATTCGAGCTAATGATTACTACATTCAAATCTTCAGTAAGACCTGTCTCCATTCATCAGAACAGCCACATAGATTCTTACATGATTAGAGAGAATAATGCAAAGCATGAGCTAAATGCTAACTACAGAACTTAAATAAAATTAACTGCTTCTTGAAATACAGAATGCACAAAGAAGTATGTTTCCTTAGTGTACAAGATTATACATATTTTAAATTATTTTTTCTTTTAAAACAGATTGGATTTAAGCTGAAATGCCTGTCTCAATTTGCAGTGAGACTCAGAAGAAGCACAAGTGCTAATCTCAGTACACAGGCCATGCTCAAAGACCATGCTTTCAATTCAGTTTCTCAAGTCATTCCATTGAAAATGTAGTATATATGAATACAACAGCATATTTTTTTTTCCACGGAGAAACGCAAGGTTTAAAAGCAGCAATAGGTGTAAGGAGCCAGAGAGTGAATTAGGAACTAATGTTATGGTAATTTAAACTGATAAATGGCCGGGCAACGAGGGAGAACACTACTTCCCCTCCCCCTCCACACCTCCCTCCTCCCGTTAAATGGCAGTTCCAACATCATAAATTGAAAGACTTACGGTAGCCACATTTTTTGCATCCTGCTCTAATGTTATCCTTATTTCCACCTGGAAGAGAAAATTTCATCGATTAGAACAGAACTCTTAGAGTTCCTTTAAATCTGGCTTGACAACATCAATACACAGACAGGAGTGTTCACTCCTCAGATTATTAACTACACTAAGATATCTTAAAAACACTTCCAAGAGAAATGCAAAATAACGTTTTTAAGATCCCCTTTCTGTGACAGAACCAACAGAATAAATTTGGCTAGTATAAAATGCTACAGATCATTTAATTAACATAATTGATTGCCAAATCCTCGTTTGAAGTATCATGACTTTTCCTCTATAATTTTAGTAATTTTTCCACTTCTCTGAAAACTCGTGCATTTGCTTTGTTACAATATGAACACATTAATTGCTACCTACTTTGTCTCATATTTATTAAATACTCATTAAACTTTACCCCTACTGTATAAACTGATGTGTAGGTAAAGAAAGGTTTGGTATTCCACGTAGGGAGGTCAGTACAGTCAGCACACGCTACAGAATCTCCCATAATACACTCAGCTGTCATTTGTCAGGATTTCCAACAGACACTAAGTAGACGACAAGAATATTGTCATCAAATACCCCAACCAAATTCCTGATACTGAACTTTTACAATTATATTTAGCTTTACATAATAATGTTAGAAGCAGAGGTTTGGTCTAGAAGAAGTTTCAGATTATTAAAAGCAAGCAAATTGCTAGAAGCTTCCTTCTCTCACTCCCTTCCTCCCAGGTGTTAGTCTAAGGACCTCATTCATTCAGTTAAAGACAAGGAAGCAAAAAAAAAAAGCTTCGCAAACCTCTGAACACAAACATGACGTGTATTCCTCAAGAACCCCTTCCGGAATGGGAGCAAGCTTTTTAAAAAATTCTCTTAAGAGAAGGAGCTTACCAAAGCTCAGGCTTGTTCAGCTGTTCTCCAGCCAAACAGTCACGTCTCAGGATCCAGAAAAAATAACGAAGCAACGGCTGTTTGGCTACCATAAATCTAGATACCTTGCAAACAGCACACCTATCTCTGCCTCTGCTGCCTCACTATCATTCCCAACACGTCTATTTAAACAACAAGCTGGTGGGACACAAACATCACCTAGAACAAAAATACGAGGAAAACCAAGCCTTACAACAACGATTCTCTAGACCAGACTTTAAAACAGGTGCCTTAGACAGCAAGAACGTAGTGCGTGGTCATCACTGCTCCAGAAGGCCGGCGAGAGGCCCCGCAGGCCTCGAAAGCCGCTACCGCCCGGCTGCGCTCAACAGCGGCCGCCCCGACCCTCCCCACGCCTGTCGGGCCGCCTCCCCCGCTCCCTCCCTGCCGCCGACCACCCCCAGCAGGCTCGGAGCCCGGCTGTCCCGCTCGGGGCAGCGTCTCCCCGGCCGCCCCAAGCCCGCAGGCGGACAAGCCCCCGCGCCAAGCGCCTTCGCGCGCCCTCCCCGCGCAGCCTCCCAGCAGCCCGACGCTCGCCTCCCCTCCCCGGCATGCCGGCCCTGCCGCCGCCCGGCGGTTGCGCCGCCCCGTCCCGCGGTCCCGGCTGGCAGCCGCTCACCCGGCAGGGCCATGTCGCCTCCCGACGCGGCGCCGCTCCGCGCCGGAAGGCTTTCCCCGCCGCGCTCTCGGACCGTGCCACTCGCACGGCGGATGGGGTGATTTCAGTACCGGGCGGCAGCCGTGGAGAGGGTCTGCAGGTGTCTGGAGGAGCCTCCAGGTCTATTCGAAAAGGAAGATTTTCCTCAGCGACTGCCTCAGACGCCGAGCGGGAGCTGCGCCCCTCACCCTTTCGCCGGGGTTAGCCAGCCTCCTCCCCGCCTGCCCGGGCGGCGTAGACGCGCCCAAGATGGCGGGCGGTTTGGGGTGGTAGGGCGCGCGGAGGCGAAGCGCGGCCGGGCAGGGGCAGGGCCGGGCGCGTGCCGGGACGCTCCTTTCCCGACCATGAGCAACATCTACATCCAGGAGCCCCCCACCAACGGCAAGGTGAGGCTCCCGGGGCGGGGCGCCGGGCCGGGCCGGGCTCTCGGGTGGGGAGCAGGTGCAGGCGGGGGGGGCTGCGGGCAGGGGCCGCTGCCGCGGAAGCGTGCGCGCCCCGCCGGGGGGCCCGAAACGGCGGGTTTGGGGGTTCTGCCGGGCTGTCCTTGGGCTGTGTGAGAGCGTGCGGGGCTGCTGGGGTGCGCGGGGCTGCTGGGGGAGGGGTGCGTGGTGCTCTGCGCCTGCTTGAGAGCGGGGCTGCGGGGGTACGGGGGAGAGGGTGCGTGGGGCGTGCGTGTGTGTGTGCGCGTGCGTGGATGTGTGTGCGTGTGTGTGTAAAAGCACGACGTGTGCAGTGTGGATACACAGCAGGGCGGTCCTTAAAGCTTTCCATTTACTTCCCTGTATTCTTGACTATGTCTTAGGTTCTCGTTTTATTGCCATCTCTTACTGAATTGAGCAGTGTTGCTGGTCAGAAAGGTGTATGCCTTTGCAGGTTTATAGCGTAATTTTTTTCGATGTTGTGATGGAAGTGATAAAATCACAGTTTATATTGTGTCAGGTACTAAGTCATTGGCCTTGAGGCCCTATTATACGTATTGGCTCAGAACTGTATCTTAAGTCTGGGCAATATGGACAACTAACACTAGCTGTCTACCACACTTGAATGTCTGCTACTCTTCCTAACATAATGAATTCAGAATTATTATTATTATTGTTATTATTTTTAACTCAAGCAATTATAGTCTTTGATCAGTGACTGAGTTACAATAAAAAGAGTGGTGTATTTTTGTATGTTTTTCTAGGTTTTACTGAGAACAACAGCAGGAGATATAGATATAGAATTATGGTCAAAAGAAGCACCGAAAGCATCTCGGAATTTCATCCAGCTTTGTATGGAAGGTAATGACTGAATGGGGTAGGAATTGTTGAAATTATTTCATATGCGACCTTTGTGCCCTTTTGGTAAAATGGAGGCCATAACTATGTTTTAACTTTAATATGTTAGTTAATCTATTTGTATGAAGAAAATATTGTCTGACACTCAGTGTTTTCCAAGGTTATTAAGGAACCAAGTGGAAAAAGAGTACATGTAGCATCTAATGTAGCATTACTAAAAAGTTGTATGTCAAAGGCCTGGAAAGGCTTCTTTTCAGCGTCTCTACAAAGTACAGCTACTTCTTCAAAGCATGTTTGAAAAGGCAGTGATGTAATATTGGTCATCCTCTGAGATTCTCATTTCTGTATGGCCACCTTTACTATAATTTCATTTCTTTCATGAATGGCTCTGTTTAATTTGCTGTAGTTTTTTGTTTGTGGAAACTTTGTAACACTCTTCACTTAAGTGGGTACCAGAATGAGAAGCTCCCTATTGGGAAAACTGTAACAGGGATTTGTGAAGGAACTGGTACTGTTACATATTTTCTAGCTGTTGTTGTTCTCATTTATGCATTTACAGGGTGTTTGAGTGTTCTTTTAGTCCTCCTCTGTTAAGGAAAAATAGCAGTCTAGGATTTGTGCCTCCAGCACGAATGCAGCCTGTTCTGTGTTCTTGCTTTTTAATGTGGACATGAGGAGATTTTTTTGCAATGGCAAATCAATCTCTTAGCCCTTGGTAGGTCCTAAGAGATGAGTTATCATCAGTGGAAGGAACTGGGCTTTTTTTTCTTTTCTGTTTTTGCCTGTCTGCCGTGTAGGATCATACACCTTGTCTGGTAAATGTCTTTTGTGAGTGTCCTAGCATATAATCATGCATGAGTATATCTAGCTACACTACAGCGTTTGCAGATCCTACTTTGTCTTGCAGCATGCAGCAGATTTATTTTTATTAATTAAAAAAATCAACCAGAAATTTATGTCAAATTATTTTTTTTTCTTGTAATCTCATAAACCTTATATGATAGATAAGATAACTTGGGGAGCAAAATGCACTGCATATTTCATTCTGTGAAGGTGATCAGTTTGGGTACAGTGTAGGCAGTGAACAGAGTGGCACCTTTGTTCCATGCTGGTGAGGGAAAATGCTAGTAATTTGTTGTATGGATATGGCTAATGATGTATGTGGGGTGTTGACTGGGACAGAGCATAGTTTTAGCTCTCCTTTTAAATTGGTGTGTGTTGGTAGTATCATTCCAGTTGCAAAAGCTGGTAAGTAGGTTATTCATCAATATCATCTTGTCGGTGATGTGCAGCGATATTTGCAACAGAAACATGACACCACATTTGTTTCATTTTTTTTCATAAGTGTTATCTACAATACTTTGTAGCTGAGATACAGTCAACACTGAGCAAGATAGTGGAAGAGGAGGAAACCCAGTGGAAATTGCAGAATCCAGTTACAGTACTTGCTTTCTGAATCTTCAGTCTCTGGACATGTCAGTGTAATATCTATCAGTTTGATTTTGGGATCATGTATTTAATATCCTCTTTCTTTTTTTTTTTTTTAGAGTATTACAATAACACAATATTTCACAGAGTAGTGCCTGGCTTTATAGTTCAGGGAGGTGATCCCACTGGTACTGGAACAGGTGGAGAGTCAATCTATGGAGCACCTTTCAAGGTGTGTATCTGTATATCTTATACATGAATTTTGGTTATTTTCTGATGGTTGTTCATCATACTGAGTTAGGCTGTGAGAGAACTAACCTTATATTAGAAATGCAACACTGGACGTGTACTGTAACTGCTTTCACAACAGGCTTTCACATCACATGTGCCTTTTGAATTGAGAGTTCATGTGTAACCTCACTAGCATGAACACCACGCAGAAAAATAGGGAAGAATGAATAGTAGTTATTAATATGTGGCAAACTCACATGTAGAAATGTACATTACTTATGCATATTGTTTCTTATTTAGCAAAGGTCTTAGAATGTTGTGTGTTCATTGGTATTACTGACACCATCCTGGCTCATCTCTTAACCAGGAAGCTCAGACCCTGAGTGAAGCCACACATGCACAGCAGCTGTGTTCTGCCTGATTCTTTTATTTCAGATAGGGCACACACCTTTAACTTGTGACTAAAGCTGCATAGTCTGTCTTTGGGGCTTCCACATCCCTGCTGCTGGCGTAGACTCATACATACAACACAAACATGAAGTTTGTGGAAAGGATTGGTGCCTGAGCAGACAACAAAACAAGTATTACCAACATCGTAGTACCATCAATGCTTTAAAATTAGTGGTATCTCAATATTACAGTATTTAGAATTGTGATAGAACCATGGTATTAATATATTACTCATAGCTTTCACTTTGCTTTGAAAGTAGTTCTGTTAGCTCTTTTTGTGGTCCAGAAAATGTTCTGCCTATGTATTTTTTGCAATAGTGTACTATTGCAACCTGTTTTTGAACTTCCAGTTATTTTACATTAATTAAGATTTTTCCTCTAAATATAGTTGTCAATAAGAAGGATAATATTACAATAAATGTATGAAATGCAGTTACATTTATAATTTACTTGGATTTTTTAAATACTGAGCTGCAAATAAACTCCAACAAAAATAATGACTGACGAATATTTGGCAATGATTGGAAAAAAGAGAAAGATAGCAAGGCAGAACTTAAAATTGTTACTAAATTGTGTCTTTTTATTGTTGATACACTACTTTGTAATTTTTTTATTTTGGTGTTTCTTAATTACGTGTTTATGGTTTCTTTTGAAGGAAGATTGTTCACTTGTTTGGTTTATTATAGGCACTAAGAAGAAAACATTTACTAGAAACAATATTTGCTACTGAAAAATTGAATCTTTAAGATACAATTGTGGCACTAAGTTTCAAAATACTTGGGTTTTATTACTGTCTCAATTTAAAAGAAAATTAACAGCATATTTTCTGTGGATACATACTGATGTAAAAAAGAGGTAGCTAGGGAAGTAGAAAAAATAGCTGCATACTTAAGTCATGTTATTTTCTCTTTGGTCTTTGCCAGGATGAGTTCCACTCACGGCTGCGATTTAATCGAAGAGGACTTGTTGCTATGGCAAATGCTGGGCCCCATGACAATGGGAGTCAATTTTTCTTTACATTGGGCCGTGCAGATGAACTTAATAACAAGCACACAATCTTTGGAAAGGTCTGCAACACAAACTAGAATTCTATTTTGAGTTTGACAGGAACTGCTATAAGTTTCTCTGTATTCAAAGGCTATTGTGTTGTTATTTGCCGTTATGTACATTTGACATTTATTTTGCTGCTTTCTAAGCTGACTCTGTTCTCTTTGTTTCCCATGACTGGTAGAAATGTTCCTATGGGTTTTTCCCATAATTATCTACTTTGCTGTTATTCTCCTGTATTACATTCTTGTGTTCCTTTTCCTTTGAATAATATTACTAATAGTACTACGATTCTGTCTTATTAATCAGTTCATCTAGTACTGGTGATATCTTAGAAAATTCTTTTTCTAAATTCTAATTGCACAAGAAGAAACAGGTAAATTAAAAACATAAGATGAGTTTGGTGCTCTCATGATTTACTTGAAAGAAAAGAAACCAACTTTTTTTATTTCACAGTGTCTTTTCCTGTTTGACAGCTTACTAAGATTTTGACTTCTTCCTTTACATACAATCCCAAAAATGCAGGTTTAGTTACCTTCAACTTTTGCTGTTAAATTTTTAAACCCCAAATCTTTGTGTATTTTACTTGCTGTCTTTTACAAGTCTTGCATGCTTACAGCATTTCCTATATAATTTTTATTTTCAAAACTCGTTACATAATAATTGCCTTGCATTTTGCCGAATAATTAACAAAAAATATAGAGAGGGAATTTTAAAAAAACTTTTTTTATTAATTTGACAGGTTACAGGGGATACAATATATAACATGTTGCGTCTGGCTGAAGTAGAAGTTGACAAGGAAGAGAGACCTCTCAGTCCACACAAGATAAGAAGCACTGAGGTCAGTATGTGTGGGTTTGAAATTTTAAATTTTAAATGTTTTTCTTCCTAGTGTTCAGAAAACTGTTCTAGTATGAAAAGTTGACATGTTTTTTATATAGTGTTTTAAAATATTAAATAATCTAATTATAAAAAAATACTTATTACAGATGTGTCTAACGTGTTCCTTTTTTAACAGGTTTTGTTTAATCCTTTTGATGACATTGTTCCAAGACCAAATAGAAAGCTGAAGAAGGACAAACCAGAAGAAGAAACTAAAAAGTCCAAAGTAAAAGGCACAAAGTAAATAGATACAACATAAGTGCTGGTTAATTTTCTTCCACCTTTAATTTTCAGCTGTTAATTTTCTGCTTATGAAGTCTTTACCAAAATGCAGAGGGGAATGTTATCTATTCTTAATATAGCCTGCCTCTCCGTTTCTGAGATCATACATATTTAGTGGCACTGACTGAACTGGTTGCTGTGCATCATCTGAGCTGTACCTAACAGATGCTGACAGGTCATTGCAAAAGAGATGTAAAAGGTACCTTGAGTTTTTCCCGTGGGCAAGGATGTGCAGTCATTCCTTTGTGACTGAGATGAAACTGAAATTTCTATTTACTAGTACCTAGCTGATAGCTCAGTTGTTTTGAGTTTTGGCCTTCCTAATAGCTGCCACTTCTCTCACAGTGAAGCAATTGTCAGAAGGCAGGCATTTTGACATGGGAAATTTCAATTTCTCTGAATGGAGTTTGGTAGTCATAAACATGCAGTGAAAAGTAATAGGAAATCTAAAGTGTGTGTATGCCGTCAGGACTGCTGGACAGAAATGCAACATGTTGCAACTGACTGGTTCCAACATAGTGTAAACAATTAATTTTGAAAAAAAAATCCTTAAAGATCATTATTTCTTTTAATTGCATTATGTGAATGTGTGTGTATTTGATGCCTTTCATGAGCCATCTTGAAAATTTTGTGTGTGATACTTGAATGCTGTTCTTTTGGAAAAAAAAAAAAAAAAACAAAAAACTGAAAAAACTGCAAATGCTCTGTTTTCAGAGCTGTCAGCATTTAGGACTCTGCAAGTAAGTCAACACAGAAATCTTTACATTCCACCTTACCATTTTCTAAGTGATGCTTAGCTATCCTCATTATTTTGTCTTAGGAAAGGAGTAGAACACGCTTCTCTTAACTATTCATGGTTTATTGCAAAACAGCGTATTGTAGTTTTTTGAAATAGGTACATGTAGCGGGACAAAAACTTTCTTTTTGAAATAGCATACAATATGAAAGGAATATGTTTAAAGTTTATAAAATATTATTAAGACAGTGTTTAAAGTTTTATTTTAAAATGTGTTTTCTCTCATAAGAAATTTTAACCTGCTTTCCTTTGGGGAGGAAGCTGAAGAAGAAGAGGAGGAAGTCAATAGAGTTAGTCAGGTACTGTACCATATCATCCTCATTTTTCTTTTCAACTTAAAATTACTTTTTTTCTATGTCTGTGGAAAACTTCAAAGTTCTTAATCTTGTTCTTATGATTGAGTTTTGAACAACACTGAAAATTACTTCAGTGTTTATGATTCTGCTATTTTAACATGTTGGAAAAGCAGAGGTTTTGAACTTTTCTAACTTTGAAGGTGTCTTCAATTACTGTGTGATATTTTTACATTTCCATAAACATGAAGTTTCGTACTTCATAGTATAGATCTGTGTCTGCTGTTTAAAATTCATAAAGGTGATGCATACTTTATTCCCCTTCACCTCCTTTAACTATAAGAGTGTGATTTGTCCATTCTGTTTGCAAAATGAAGTGGGATTATTGCGGGGGAAAATAGTGCATTATTGTAATTAAATATTACACTATTGTGCATTGCCCACATTCATAGAACTAGGGTTGCATACGTAGTCTCTGATCTAGCATTTTCTTACCTGACTTTGCCACTTAAATAAGGTTCTTTACATTTCTTTAACAAGTCATTGTTCTCATTTCTGCTGCTGACCAAATAATTTCTAGAGAGCCCTAGGCTTTCTTACTTATTTGTGTGGTTCAGGTGCCTACTTGCTTCAGTTAGTGATCAGACTACATGGTGCTGAGTCCTGTAACACCTAAGTGAAAAAATGGTCCTCAGTCCTCAGGACTTAGTTAAAATGAAAAATAAAACATTTAATAATAATGGGTAGTATTACAATGTGATGGTATGAGTCAAGATGATAGAAGAGGTTTATCACAACAGTAATTGTAACTTATTTTTACCATTTTGACTTACCAGTCAGACTCTCTATACCTCTCTACCTTAGTTCTCTTACTTCTGCTCATCTGCAGTTCTGCTCTTAGTGTATGTTTAATTTTTAATATTGCATTTAACACTGTGGATTTGATGTTCTCTTTCACGTCAAATACTTGTTTTTCATTTTAAAATGATCTAAGTAGAACACTTCTTTCATGACAAGCCCAGTCCAGTCTTGTCACACTCTCTTCAGTCTTAAAAATCTCATCCTCTTATTTGCCCTGACTAAATTCTGAACTAGCTGTAGCTATGGAAAATAACCACAGAAACTGTTTATGAAGAATTCCTGTTCATTCTTTACAGCAGAATGAACCTTTTTATTCCAAACCTCATCACTTGCTTCTAATAGGTCTAGATCGGTGTCTCTACAGATCTTTACGTTATCTTAATCTTGATTAAGCTGAGTGTGTGAACTTCAGCACCAACTTCCATTTTCTGTTTTTGATATGAAAAATAGAAGGTCAAAGTTAATAATGATTCTATGATATCTACAAATTCAGAATCCTTGTGTAAACTTTTTTTTGGTTGCTAGATCCAGGGAGTCTTGCTTTTTTCAATGTAAGAAGAAGAGTTGAAGTTGAGAGGAAAGCCTGCAGTTAACTGGGGAATCCTCTCACAGATCTGGCAAAAGGGAACAATTTCTGTTAATTTTTAGTGGAGCAAGGCTGAGACTAAAATTATCTAAAGAGTAAATGGAAACACTATGTATCAGAATGAAGTTATTATTATAATTTGTTATTTAATTGTTTCATGCTTATCTGTGAAAAATAAGGATTCTTGTCTTAGTCACATCATATTAACCAAGTGAAGTGTAATACCTCCCTAAGTCTTTTCTCCATCTTCCCCATTGTGAACAATTTTCTACTCCAGACTTGTTCAGCCTGCACTGCACTTGAGTGAGGGAATTACTGTATTTTGCCTTTGCTGCTATGAATCACCAAATTCTTGTTCCTGAAACTCTACAACAAAGGGCAGGAAGGATAACTGGGAATATGGATCATTGTAACTTTAAAATAAAAAAAAGGGAGACAGGAAGAGAAAAATGAGAACAGTTATTCTCTGTTTCTTATGGTATGAAGGTTGTGACACAAAGATAAAGGAGCCAATAAATACACACAGAACAAGTATTTTTCCGTCCTGGAATTTAATTGTGAACATTTATGTCAGAACATAATGAAAATGGCAAGTAAAAATACTTTCAAAAAGAGATTAAACAAGAGATATTAGGGCCATTGGTGTCTTTTAAATGTTGCAGGTCAAATTGGGTCTTCTGTATCAGGAGAGTCTCTGATTATAATATACAGGCTGTGAATCTTAGAAAATTTTTGTATCCCAGGAGATAATAGAAGGCAGAGATCACAGGATTAGGGAGTTTTGTGTCAGGGAGTGGTGAGAGTCAGTCTGATGCTCCTCTTTCTGGAACACGTTCTCTGTTCTTACGCTGTTTAAAGTGTTTCTGCTTACTGGTGAGGAAGCTAGCAAGAAGCAAATTGTCTTTTTCTTACCATGGTTCTTCTTAGCCATCTATTATCACAAACACATTTCTAATACCTTTTTTCTTTTTTTTTTTTTTTTCTTTTTTTTAACAGAGCATGAAGGGAAGAAGTAAAAGTAGTCATGATCTACTGAAGGATGATCCACATCTAAGCTCAGTTCCTGCTGTCAAAAGGTTAATATATGATTTTACAATTTCAAGAACAGATTTACTTTCAGGATATTAGACCTGCTTAGCATTATGTATACTCATTGTTTGTCTGTTACTCTAAGAAATTAAGAATGGCCATGCTGGATTAGACCAAATGTTCCTTTAACCCACTCTGCTGTCACCAACACTGGGCATTTGTTGATGTATGGTAAAGAATAAAAGCAGGATAAGCATAACATTTACCTTCATCAGCCTTCATCTGCTTTCAGCTCAGAGTTTGATGTGGTTCATCTGTTTAATAATCCTTAATAGAGCAATCATCAAAGTACTTCAGTCTCTTGTAATACTGTTTACATTCACACCCTTCTGTCTGCTGCAGGAAGAAGTTCCTCCCCTTTTTGTTCTGAACTTGGCTGCTATTGGAGTCACTTGCTAAGTTCTAAATTTTATGCTGGAAGAGACAGTGGGAAGTCAGTCTCTTTATACCACTCTTTAGCACAATCTCTTCTCAGGCTGTCACTTTTCTAACCTAAACTTTTAAAGCCTGCTCAACTTTTCTTCACACAGAAGTTGTTCTGTACCTGTAGTTAGAGTTGGGAAAACCAAGAAGAATGATTCTGTTTTAAAACATCTTTTCTTTTTTTTTTAAACTAAATAGCATAACAAAATTAGTTGTATCGTAAGTCCGTGTATTTGCATAAGCATGGTCTCTGTTTTCTTTTCTATAGTTTTTTAATACTTCTTAACTTCTGATTTGCTTTTTTAACCACTGATGAGTATTGAGTTCAGATATTTGCATTAAACTGCATCAACTCAAAGTTTGCCTGTCCTAGAACAGTTTGGGTTGGAAGGGACCTTTAAAGGTAGTCTAGTCCAACCCACTGTAATGACCAGGGAGGTCAACTAGATCAGGTTGCTGACCTTGAAAGTTTCCAGGGAGAGGGTATCTCCACCTCTGAGCAACCTGTTTCAGTGTTTCACCACCCTCACTGTAATAAATTTCTTTCTTATATCTAGTCTGAATCTCTCCTCTTTTGTTTGAAATTTATTACCCCTGCGTCACTGCAAGTCCTGCTAAAAAGGCTGCCCTTATCTTTCTTATAAGCCTTCTTGAAGTACTGAAAGGTCACAAGATCTCCCTAGAGCCTCCTCCAGGCTGAAAAACCCAGCTCTTTCAGCTTTTCCTCATAGCATAGATGTTCCATCCATCTGATAATTTCTGTGCCCCTTTGAACCCACTCCAACAGGTCCAAGTCTTTCTGGTGCTGGGGACTCCAGAGCTTGATGCCATTCTTTAGGTGGGCTCTCAAAAGAGCAGAGCAGAGGGGCAGAATCACCTCCCTTGACCTGCTGGCCATGCTTCTTTTGATGCAGCCCAGGATGCGGTTGGCCTGGGCTGTAAATGCACGTTGCCAGCTCACATCCAGGTTTTCAAGCACCAGTACCCTCAAGTCCTTCTCCTCAGGGCTACTCTGAGTCCCTTCATTCCCAAGGCTGTATTGATACTGGAGGTTGCCCCAGCCCATGTGCAGGATCTTGCACTTGACCTTGTTGAAGGTTCTGAGCTTAATATGGGCCCACTTCTTGAGCCTGTCCATGCCCTTCTGGATGGCATCTTGTCCCTCCAGCATGTCAGCCACACCACACATCTCCATACTTGCTGAGGGTGCACTTATATGTCATTGAAGGTGTTCAACAATACTTGACCCAGTACAGACCCCTGAGGGACATCATCATGGATGATGTTTAGCTGAGAGCTCCTCATTCTGTATGTGGGACTCCTTTTCCTCATGTGCATAGCTTTCATCTACTTCAGATTTCATTTATCATTTAGTTTTCTTACCATTCAGGTCCTTCTGCAATTCTGCAATACACTCTTGGCTTTTCTGTCCTGAGTAACTTACTACTATCAAAAAACTCAGTGACCTAGCTGTTCACTTACTTTGTTACTGGGCTTGCTGAACAGCTGAAGTCTCACCACTGGCTACTGTGGTTATACACTAGTGATCTTCCATTGCTAGTGATTGTTTGCTTCTAACTTTTGTTCCTGTCTTTTAACCATCTATTTATTCATGCATGGACATTTCCATTACCTCTGGACTTAAAAACCTTTGGTTAGAGATTCTGGGTGAGTCTAAATGTGACAGAGAGATAATGCACCATCGTATGCAGCCCCTTCAAGACACCGCCAGAGGTTGGTTCAGCAGTTCCCTTTATAGCCATGTCACAAATCCTGAGTAGGTCATTTCACTTTTTACTGTGTCTTCTGTTTGTTCAAGACTGGCATCAGAATTACAGACCTTGGTGTCATCTAAATATTTTCTTTAATACTTCTAAATGTGTTTTTGTTTTTTGTTTGGTTGGTTTTGTGGTTTTTTTAAATCGTAACCTTCTGTTAATAATGCTTTCACTGAGAGTTTTCTGGATTAATTTTTTTAAATGAAACTAATGTAATTGATTCCAACAAATTTAGTTTCTTTGCTTACCTTGAGTACTTATTGATGGTGTAAAGTGCCTTGACTTCGGGGAAACCTTCAATACTCTTTGCTTTGTTTCTCTAACAGAACTACAGTTTTAAGATGAAGGATTTTTGTTGGGTATTTTGTGTTAACTGTATACATAGTGTTTTTTCTGGATAGCTCAAGATACAGTTAGAATTTATCCATTGTATGAAAGTCTGTGGTTTTATCCTGTGTTTTTAAACATTTCTAATTAGAAAGGATTATGACAGTTAAATGACAAAAATACTATTAATTGATACTTTTAAGGTTAATGTGAGGGTGGTATAAATGACTGGATTGGCAAAAATTTCAAGTAGCTAACGAAACACAGAAGATTGTAACACAACTGTGTTTTTTAAGCAGTATTTTAAATCTCTGGTGCTCAAAGTAGTTATGGTTATTTTTCTTCTAGTGAAGAAGCAAGTGAAGAAAGGGATTTGAGTGAGGTAAGTAACTTTTTTGTTTACAAATAAGTATTTGTTTTTTACTGTATGTGAATTGGATTTTCTTAGAGGAACAAGTGCTACTTCTCAGTGTTTTAGAAAACAAGCTCCAGTCAGATTTCCAACAAAGGGCTGCAGACCGTGTGAGAGTTCTAAGGTTTGACCATTGTGAGCATTCATAGGGTAGAGTTACTACTGCATACTACCTATTGCACTTTATAGAAACTGCTTACCAGATATTTCAGTCAGTAGGTTAGATGTATGGGAAGGGATGTGCTACAGAGTGACATGTATGTATGTCACAATAGTGTGTATGAGTGAGAGTCCTGTTGGAAAGATTTCTTCAAGGAAACAACATTTCAGTAAATATTTATCACTTACATTGTATTGATGAAGACTATCACAGGAATAACCAAGCAGTGACCTTTAACCAGAAGACCCAAGGAGCTGTAAGCCAGTCAGTCACACCTCCGTGCTCGGTAAGATCATGGAGGCACGTGGAAAACAAGGGGTGATTGATGGCAGACAACACAGCTTCACTAAGGACAAGTCATGCCTGACAAATGTGGTGATCTTCTATGACGGGATTACAGCATTGATAGTCTTCCAACCCTAGCCATTCTATGAATTTGTCATACATGCTGCAGAGTAAGGTTGCTAGGTGAAGTATGTCTTTGCCTCCAGCCGTAGGCCATGGGGGAACCCCTTTGAGTTGCTATTGAGATGAGGATGTAATGTTTGACTGGGAATGGAGTTTCCTATTCCCCAGAATGAATCCTGAAAATTACTGTCTTCCATATCTATCTACCATGCACACTTAGTTGATAGACTGTGGAAATGAAGGAAAGACACAGTCTATCCCTAAAAATGGAAAACAGAAGAAAACAGTCTGCTTCCAACCTGTTTCTTGTTGTTTTTTTTCCAGAAAACATAGTATGAATTCAGGTTCTTGAACTCCTGTCTACTGTAATTCCAGCTGTGCAGGAGCCTTTAAGTGTCAGAAGGGTTCTGAGAATGTTATTTAATTAATAATTCTTCAGATGTTCAAATAGCCATTTGTGAAGTGAACCAGATTTGGGGAATATAGAAATAGTGACATGTTAGGTATATTTATTTAAATTTATTTAAATTACTTAGAATGCTATTATTATAATGCCATGAAGTAGAAGATGGGAAGGCTTTTTTCCTGCAGGTGCTCTCCTTATATTTCATTTCACTGAAATACCTTAGCTGGAATCTAGCATTCCAGACAGTTATCTGAGCCTGGTAAAGTATTACTAGTATTTTGCCATTTGCCATCTCTCTTGCATATATTTCAGTTAACACATCACAGGGTCACTTTTGCATTTGCACAGCTGCAGCATGTTGGTAGTTTTATAGCCATCCAATGAGCAGGGGATCGGCAATTAAACTAATAACACCAGGTTTGCCTACCTCCCTGTTAATCACAAATCCTTAGTCTGTAAGAAAAACTCTTGTTATTATTCTCTAAGTGCCTGACCTTGCTGTTCAGGCTATTAAATATCATCCTGTTTCTCTTACTGTAAGAGTCCTCAATGTCATACATTTCATACTTGAAGAGTCAGATCCTTTGACTTTACTAGTAGCAGCAAAAGCTAGTACAGCTTCCAGGTAGGCAGTTTTGCATTTCTTTGTCACTACGGGCACACCATCATCCAACTGAACAGCTGCTTCCCTCCTCGGCTGTCGTGTAGCCCACTCTGGGTGGAACTGTGTTAAACATATTAGCTGGTAATGAGACTTGAGAAAATTGTGATTCTGAAAGACAGAAGATCAGATGGAGTTAATGAGACAGTAGAGGGACTGAAGGAGGAGACTGGGCAGGAGAAAAGAGTAGAGCTGTGGGAGGGGGAGGGAGTTGAGGAGGAAGGTTGTATCCTATTTTGTCAGTGTTTCCCTTAAAGACGACTGATCAGGTCCTGTGCAGGGTGAGGGCAGTGGAAGATGTGGGAAGTAGGAGGTTCAGATGAGTTGGACAGGTTGAAAAATTTTGTCTTTTCCATTTTAAAATACTTCCATGGAATCTCCCTTCTGTTATTCAGATTTCTATAATTTTTAGTTAGCTAACTGCTTAGCAATTGAATTTTTTCAAGAGGTGTCAATTTGTATTCTGGAAAATTTCCTATCCAATTCTATTTGTCTTTCAGTGAAATGCTCTTACCTAAGCCCTAGCCAAATCTCCACCAGTAACCTGTCTTTATCCTTGACTGTTAAACACCTTGAACACAGTCCTTTCATATTCTTTTTCTGGATTCTGCCCCTGCCATTGAATTCTGTTATCCCCTCATCTCCCTAATAATTTCTCTGTTAAGATAAACGAGATATATTTTATTTTTTCTTTGAGAGAGTTTTATTGTATCCTATGTCAAACAATGTATGCTCCATCCTGGAGTGCAAGTCTTCCTGGGGATGGATGAGGAGCTGGCCAGGAGCTTATGAGTCAGAATTAAAAGGAATGCAGGGACAGGGGACGTCATAATGGGGGGTCTGCTACAGGCCAGCCAACTAAGAAGATTGAATGTATGTTTGTATATTTGTCAAATTCTGGATACAAATACCAGACTAGTACCACATTGCTATGAGGTCTTCTGCAGACCTGCAAGGGTTTACAGTCCAGAACAGAATGTTTTAGTTTTTCAAGCCATACAGAAAAGATGTAATTTATGTATGAAAAAATATTTAATTATTGTATTTCTTCTTCTTCTTTTTTTTTTTTTGTTTTTTTTTTTTTTGTTCTATCTGAAGCAAATAAGGATATATTTATTTTAAAAGTTTGCTTTTAAATACAGCTTTAAAATGTGGGGTATTTTTGTAAGGGATTATTTTTCTAAGAATAGATTTCCACGTATTCAACGTTCTGTAGTTAAAGATGAAGGAGTTTTATAATTTTAAATCATTAAAGGATGAAGAAGAACATGATGAAGATGCTGATAGCGTAGAAGGAGATGCTGCTATCAATGAGAGGTTTCAAATAAAAGAACGTATTGCCAAGAAGTTAAAGATTGATACAAGTGAAAATGCTAAACAGCAGCTTCAAGATGAAGAAACTAAGACAGAAAAGAAAACAACTAGTCGCAGGTAAGTATAATGCTTTTTTTCCTTCTTTCAGCTTGTTTACAGTTAGGTTTTCTGCTCATTTCCAGTTTTGCTGTTAACTACATTGATTCATTAGTATTATATTAAAATTATTCCCACCCATCCATGCCCAACTGTGGAAGATGAAATTGCCAATTTGCTGTCCCATTTCTTAGTTACATTGGGCAGGTTGAGCCAAACAGTTCAGTTTCATTTTGCTAGAGTGAAAACTTATTTATACCTTGTTTGGGAGTTTTGAAAGTAAAAGTAATTGTATGTATTTATCATGCTTTACTGTGTCTTTATTCACAGTTGTAAGTCACAGTGTTGTGTCTTGTGGCTTCTTTATCTGTGATAACACCTGATGGACATCCACCACTGAGACTAACAGAAAATAGTCAGTCTTACAGTCTGCCAGTTTTTCAACATTGCAATTAGTACCATACCAATAAATACTATCTAGGGCTTTTGTTGAAGAGTTGGAATATGTCTGTGTTTAGTAATGTAACACTGTATCCAAATTATTAAATTAGCTTTAGGCTGACTATTATGATTCTGTAGCAGTATTTCACAATAATTGTCTGCATCTTCTGGCATGAGAATCAAAGGCATGGTACTGTTTGTTATATATAATGTGTTATGGTCTTTCAGATTTGATGAGATAAAGGAAGATAAACATTACCAATTTTTAATTGTCTGTAAGAGTGACATTTTTGTAAGTGTGCCAAAGATTAATTATAATATTCTCACGGAACTTCACTACCTACTGTAGTCCAAGTGTGTGTTGATCTGAGCAGACATAGCTGTGAGAGGTGCAAATATCAAAAAGTTGGATCCACCATACATACCTTGAAGGTTAACGTCTACTAACATATCAGAGGGGCAAGAAATGTCTGATACCTATCAATTATTCATCTCATCAGGTATTTAAATGTGCTAATAGAATAACTGAACTTCTAAAAATATTTTTTAGAAGTTTTTTAGAATATTTTTACAGTCTTTTAACATGTAAGGGTTTTTCTACAAATCTGTATTCATTTGTAGCAGTCCTGTTTCTTCTATTACAAATCCATTTGTAAAGTCAGAAGTTTGCTTATCTGTTTCAGAAGAATATGGAAACTATAACAGACACCTCAGATTCATGGTACTGAGATCCAGTACTGCTTCTAAATGTAAGCATTCTTGGAGAGCTCAAATGGTGAATTTAATTTTAGTTAATTCAGTATACATTTTAAGCTTTTGAGGATGTTCTAAAAAAATAATTTGAGACACTTTACAATTTTGTGTTACATAGAAGACTCAGAAAAAAAAAAATCCCACTAATTCTGGCAGATTGTTAGAGAAATTCCACAGGTCTGTCATTTTTTTTGTTTGAAAACTTCCACCTAAACTTCAAAGTATAAGACAACTGTTTATGTGAAGGAATGTATACAGATAGAGGAAGTGTTTGCCATCATAGCAATAGTAATCAAATTTAACAGCATTACTTGAAGTTTGTATAGTTGCAGTGGCTTCAAGTGATCATCTGAAGGCTTCAGAGTAAACAGTCGTAGTTTGGTAAATAAAAATGTTTGGTTTACATTTTCATCCTGTAGGTGGAGCTCGGGTGCTATTTATTTCTAGTTCCCATGTTTTAAAAATTTTCACTGCTTTTTGTTTGCAAGACCTGAGTGCAAGTAGAGTACAGTTGACTGTACAGTTTTTCATATACAGTTGTAAAGCTGCTGTCAGTAATCTTTGAAACGCTGAGGAGATCTTCTGACTGGAGGATGTTACTTCAACCATTTTAAAAAGAGGCAATCATGATAGGGATAAGCCAGGCAGCATTACTTTGGTCCTTGGACAAATAGTAAGATATGTCCTCTTGGAAGCTATTTCTGGGCATGTGAAGGAGAAGAGGTGATGGGAAGTAGTCAGTATGGGTTTAGCAAAGGCAAATTTGGTTTTAAATTATATGTGTATGTCTGCAGGTGTTTTATTTAAACTTCCAGTTTAAATAATCCACTATCTCATCTTGTGTTCAGGAATCTACTTGTATATTTTTTTGTGAATGTTGTTTCTTTGTAGGCAGTGCCAATGTGATGTGAATACCATATACTTACAGCTACTTACTCACTTTGGAACATGAATTCTATCTATTTCTAGATAGAACTCTGGTATTCTTTTTTTCACAATAATTGCTCTTTCCAATTTATTAAATATATTTCTTATTCAACTAGCATTTTCTTAAACCAGGTCTAACTGTTACTGTTGGTCCTTGTCTAGTCCTTGATTTTCAGTTTAGCACCAGGAAATATAAATTGTGCATTAATAAGAATTTATGAGTTCTTGAGTTAGAACTTTTTGCAGCTGACTGCAAACTTCACTATACCTGAAGAACTGCTGCTGTTTTCATAGCAAATTCAGGTATTCTGTTAATAGTGTTTTAAGACAGAGGAGGCCACTACATAAACTGCGTATCTCATGCCATAATTTACTGCCAGTTACCCCTGGTTTGAGCTCACTGTTTGGATGCAGCTGAACAGGAAAGGCATTCATATGTATTTTGTAGATATCAAGACAATGTAGTTTGGTCCGTATTTACCCAGTGACTGTAATCTATTCAAGTATTTACATACCTTGCCCCTAACAGTATCTCATCCAGTTACACATTTGAATTTGTCTAAGTGCAACTTGTAGCCAATTAATTGTTTTTGCTGTGCTTTTTTTTTTTTTTTTTTTTTTTTAAGTTCACTGCAGTAAGCTGTATTTTTTCTGCAACTACTTAAATTCTAATCAGATCCTTTCTGTCTTTTTGATAACCTGTACCTATTGAGTTTTTTCAGTCTTTCACAGCAAGGCATTTTACCCAGTCTTCAAATCACTTTTTGGCTTTTTTTTGTATTTTCTACAATTTATCAGCCTTCTTTAAAGAACTTTCATAAGTTATGACTTACTGGTCTTACTATTGCTGTATACAGAGAGCAATAGCTTTTTTTCTTACTTTTACCTCCTTTTTTATTTATACAGTGCCCACATCAGCCTTTCTTAGCAATATTTCTGCAGCTCTCCTCAAATTGTATGCTGCATCTATTTAATAACCTATCAAATTCTAACCAGTATTTCTGGAAAAGTGCAAAAGCTCATCTAATGCTGAATATTAAATCTTTCCAACTAGTCCTGTTTCAGTGCAGTGTGTAAGAATGTTTTCTCTTAAATCCTAACTTTTAGTGTCTTTTATGACATTAAGCATACTTAGGACTGTTTCAAATGTTATACTGGTTGTTTTTCAGTAATTAACAGATTCAGGTTTCTATTTCTGTTCTTTCACTCTTGAAATGTTTCAAAAGCGCTTTGGAGGAGCAGTAGCTCTCAGATGGAAAGTACTAGTCATATGAAATATGCTTATATACATACAGAGCAGTATTTCAGTCTTCCTGGTTTTCTGTATCTTTGTCAACCTGTGTCCAAGTAGAGTTTCATTAGGTTAGTCATTTGCCTTAGATACAGTGCATCCTAAACATAACTGAATTAAACAGTTTTGGTTACTCATCATATCTGTTCCTGAAAAGATATTAATTCAAGCACGTCAATTTGGCTGCAAAGACCTGGCAAGTGTGTAGGAGCTACAATTCCTGTATTATGCTGGTAGTACCTACCTAAACATTTTTGGTATACATGAGGAGAGTGTTCTTTCTCTAGAGGAGCACTTCATGGGAATCTGAAGAAAACTGTGCTTGAATAGGTAAAGATTCGGAAGCATTAGCTGTGAGGGAGGAATTAAGTTATTTCATTAATTATTAATTGACTTTACAATATAAGAATACAGAAAGTTACAACACATTTTCTGTTTTTTCTGTGTAAGTGTAGGTGCTGCTACAAACAGTCCTTGCTGTACATTTGGCAAACAGCATAAAGTCAGAGTTGTGACATGGCTTAAGCACGGCACTACTTTGAAGAACTTTGAGATTGTTAGAAATTTAGTAGACAAAATAATGGTCTATGAAATATCATTATACCGCATAATACCTAATTTGCACTGTAAGTGCATTGTGGTGGTTCTGATTTACACATGCCTCCTATGGTTTGCAGGTGGAACTGCCTTGAATCCTAAATACTCTTAAGTCTGTGTTACATCTGTTGTGCTTTATTGCTGCAGCAATGGAGCAGATGTGTGAGCTGGAGCTACCTGATAGAAAAGGGAAAACTTGCCCCCCGCTCCCCCCACCCCCTCTGTAATGTTGAGAAAAAGCACAGACAGAAACTGATGGAAATTCATTGTCTGCATATCAAAAAACAGTGGGAATGGTATTACGGTAAGCTAAGTCAATGCGACTTTAATGAAGAAATCTGAAACAGGAACTTACTTTGATGTATTATTTTAAATTAGTGCTGAAAAGAGTTTAATTCTTTTAAATTCCAGTATGGTTGAGATCTTTTAAGCTTCTGCCTTTTGAAAAGTATTAACTTATAAACTTATACATCTTTGTAATTTCTAAGCAACTTTTTTTTCTTCTAGTGTCTGTGTTTTATAAATTACTTCCCCAAAAAATTAATGTTTGATATTTTTCTGGTGCCTTACTTGATCTTAACTATGGTTAATGTTGAAAGTCATACATACACAAATTCACTTTAGATATAAGAAGAAAAAGAAAAACATTCAGACCTATATATTTCCAGAGTATCCAAAAGAAGGGAAGGGAAATAGTTTCTTAATCTTTTGTTTTGGTATTGTTATCCTAGCTTTGTAATGATACCATACAGACTCACTCACAGACCTCGTAATATCTTAATCATACCTACGTACATTTCAGATGTTTGTTTTGATAGGTTTCCACATTAGTTTTTATGTATTTTGTATGCTTTGATTAACTTATCACAGCATATAAATTCAATATGGATTTGAAAACAAATTGCTAATTTATGAATTGCCCTTTCTCCACAGTCATATGGAAATTGCTCACTTCTGCAAATGTTTACATGACTCAGTAATTCCTGTGAAACTATTAATGGAAGTAAAAGTTCATAGAAATAAGCCTGAGAACCAGTGAAATTCCTAAGGACTGGAATTTGACAGTCATTTTATGGCATGAAGGCTAAAGGAGAGGAAGAAATATTTTTACTAAAAGGACAGAAAAAGTCCTTATCCCTGAGACTAAGTAACTTTTTTCTTCATAAGGCTGTGCTCAAGAGATTATCACCTTCCCTTCCTGTGCCCTTGGCCACTTTTTCCTGCCATTTTTTTTCTTCAGTTACAGTTGCTTATGGAGTTCCTTGTAAAACAGATCCCTTATAAAATCCCAGTAAATCAAGTTTAAAAAGTCAGCTACGAAGCCAGAGCCAGAAGTAAGCTGTCAAAGGAAAGAGGCTTTTAAGCAAGTGTTAGTGCTGTAGAAAGTGTGCATGACCTTCTGCCCACAGCACACTGCTTAAAACATTTAGACGTAACTCTTAAAGAGAAATGTGGACGGCATCTTGTGACCTAGAACCTTGACTGATACTCACTTCTGGTTTAATAATTACATGTTTTATCAAGTCATTTGTTTATTAGGATTTTTCTCATCTTCTCAACTAATATCATAGTACTAATTCTTTTGAAGTACACTTTATTTCTGTTTTCTTTTGTTTTACATACTTCTTTTCCTCAGAGCACGAGGTATCACTCACTTCAGTCTGACTAATTTTAAGGAAAGCAGTAATAGTTGCTTTGGTTAAGTGTAATGTTTTACATTTTATCCATTCTTCCTTAGAAATGTTGATCAGTTACTTGCTTGTTGTCTCAGAAAATGGAAGAATTTATCTTTTCCTTTGGTAAAAATGAATCCTTAAATTTAAAATGCCAGTGTTTTCCTTTTAATTTGCATTTTCATATGTTCAAGAAATTCAGTGTTTCTGACATACATAGCTGACATAAAAGGAAGAAAAATTACTTCAGAATTGGTTCTAGAACTACCTTATTTTTCTGAATAAGACCATTTACTTAGTGCTAAGGATTGCATGATTAATTTATTCTTTTCAAAACAATATAGATTTTTCTGTATTCTTTACCTTAATAACATTCATTGTAAAGAAAAAGTAATCCCAGACATACTCTTTGTAGAGTTAATGATTGGCAGTAACTTAAAAGCAGACTATACTATATTGAACACAAACCCAGATTGTTTGGACACAAAACCCAGAATCCCAGCACTGAGATTTTTCTTGGCTAAGCATCAAAGCGTGTTAATAGGTATAGTGTTAGCCTGCGACAAAGACGGGATTGTTACTGTGGTCTATTTCATCCCGCTGCTACTTGGCAAGAGTCAGTGTATTTTTAGGTGAAGTTTGTGTGTGCATTTGTCTAGTCACCTGGAAAAAAGGATGCTTAGATGACCCGTGAAAATACAAGCTAGCATGATGGAAGGTGAGAATGTGTAATCCTTATTACACTGTGAATTGTTAGCGCTATATTGTGGGTACGGTGTAATTTCAAAGGGTTGGAGTGTTCTCAGTTCTTTAGTTGCACATGTAATGTTATTTATGTACTTATTTTTGTAACATTACAAGACCATTTTAACGGTAGTGTAGCCATGTACTTTTTAGTTGCTAAATGTTCGTGCTCCATTTCCTTTCTTTGTTTCATCAGAGTTGAGTAGCATGGAAAGAGAATTTTTGAGGTTTTTACTTTAGTTATAGAGTACATTTTCTGTAAATATAAGCAGTACATCTTAAAGTGGTGCTGTAGTGATGAATAACTACAGTATATTCAAACATTTTCTTTATTTATTACATTTGCGCTTGTCTCTAGACAATCAAGTCATGGTATAATTCAACATTTTTATTATTTTACATGCCTTACTGCAGAGCCAAGTAGGTAATAGGTACTTTTAATACAGTGTAGAGCAATTTATCTTGGTTTTCAGATTCTGTTTATAGAATCTCTGTAATTAATAATGGTTCCTGAATAAAAAGAAATGAAACTCAATTTTTTCCTAACAAGTTAAATTTTTAATAGTAGTTGATAGTAGTAGTTGGTAGTTTAGTAGTAAAACTAAATTACATACTTGACTCTTGTTAGGTAACCAGATATGATTTTGAAATCTTTTAGACAGTGAAGATAACTGCTATTATATTTATTAATTTATTTATTTTATTTTTTTTTTTTTCACCTCCAAGATTGCAGCTACTATTATCTTAGATAAAAAGCCACATTTCATATTATTTTCTATCCTGTTTATAACACTTAACATGCTGGTGATTTTTTTTAGTACAGATCTTACCTGAGTTGTCTGCAAATCAAGTTGCCACCTGGTAAGGTTTAGGTTAGATATTAGGAAAAAAAATTCACCAGAAGAGTAGTCAAGCATTGGAGTCGGCTGACCAGGGAAGTGGTAAAGTCACCATCCCTGGAGATATTTAAAAGACATGTAGATGGTAAGTGTGGTGCTTAAGGACATGGTTTAGTGGTGGACTTGGCAGTGCTGGGTTAATGCTTGGACATGATGGCCTTAAAGGTCTTTTCCAACCAGAACTTTCCGATGTTTCTGTGCAGCCAGTGATGCTACGTATTGGTTTCTACCTCTTTGTGCTGATCTCTTGAATTTTACCTTGAATCACACTAGTGTAAATAGTATTAGATCTCCCTGTAGCGCACCATACATGGAGTCTGTGGTCCTAGAGAAGGGCAGCCTTACTGAGAATTTGGATAAGATAGTAAAATGACTAATATTTTGGTATCATATTGTAAAGTGATATTTTTACATTTCTGAATTACATGCTTGTAAACATGTTTCAGTGCCCTTTGTGCTTCTGAATGTAATTTAATCATAGGTATTTATGAAAAGTATTTCATAATGAAGTATCAAAAATTTTAAGAATTTGTGTGTGTGTGAATGTATCTATACTGCTACATTTTAGTGTAGAATTTGACATTTATTTTCTTTTTCTTTCAATGTTCTTTCTGTGAGATTACTTGCTTGAAACAAGTGGTAAATTGGATAATTTCTTGCAGCTTAAGTTTGTGTCTCTTTGAGGATACAGGAGTTTGAGAACAGGGGAGTAAAACTTGATGCAAGCTAAATCCTCCAGCTGCAAGTGTCATTATTTCTGTAATTAATAGTCTTACTGTAGTTCACTGAGTCTGTATTCAGTAAAACTGACTAAACATGGTAATAAGTATTACAATAAATTTTAGGAATTATGTTTTGAGGAATGAACTCTTGAGGTTCATTGCCGGGCAGACTTTTTATTGGTCAACAGTCAAGGATACGTACAGACTGAAATACTCCCTTTTAAATCAGAATCCTTTGCATATAATTAAGGCAAAGCTATGCAAATAAAATTAATTGGTTTTGAGAAACCAGTGTTGTTGTTTTATTCAGCAACTGTAACTTTAATGAATTTCAGTGCGTCTATTCCATAAAACTTACACAAGCAGATTTCTGTTTCTTGTGATCACTTGACTTTAAAGTAGTTTAAGCATGGAGAACATAGTAGACTTTCTTAATAATTAAAAGTGTGAATAACTATTTTAGGTGTTTTATCAGAAATGTGTTTCAGGAAAATTATCACCACAAGTAGTTGCATTGATTATTTCTGCAAAAGATCTAAGATGTGTTAATCGAGACTCTGAATAGAATTTGTGGCAGCAGGAATAAAGGAAACCCAACTTGAGTCCTTATAAGGGTATATCTGCTTCTAATGAGAAGAAACTGTTTATCTAATGAAAATGGAAAACATCCAAAAAGCCTGGACTTTGAGAGGATAAGGCAGAAAATACTTCTGTGATAATTTAATCCAGTGTTTTACCTAGTAGAGCACCACAAGTCTTTTAAATTCTTTTATCTTGCTCTTATCTTTTGGTGGAAAAAAATCCCTTTTTAATATAGAAATTTATGTTGAAAGATACCCCACTAAAATTTTCTTTGGTAAGTACCTTTCTTGTTAAGTAAATAAAAAAAAATTTGGTATGCTGTTTGGCTCATCTTAGAACCATTAGACCCTTTTTCACTTGTCTGCTAGCCTTCTATTAGCACATCCTTCTTCGTTTGCAAATTGTGACCAAGTCACCCTTGAACTTTGCTTGATAAATTAAGGAGATTGAGCTCTGATGTTCCTTTCATGGCATTGTGCTGTTTTCTTCCTTCGCTTAAGGTGTTTTGACAGGCTGTCTATTCTTTTTGTCTGAAAGTAGTAGAAATAACTTTTTCATGGTTCTAAGTTAATGGTTCTGTTCTTTTTGCTCAAGAGCAGTTTATCAATGTCAAGCTTCTAATTATTTGAGTTGTATTTTCTCTTTATAAGTAGTCTACTTCTCTAGAATTTCCCTCCTGTATTATTCACAACCATCATTCCCCATGGCTCATATATCTCTTGAAGCGTCTTTTAAAAAACACTTGGATGCAAATCACCCTCTTGCTTTTTTTTGTACTGTTTAATTTTTAGTAGCTGTTCTTTTAATTTCAGGGTAAATCAAGAAGATAGAAGAAAATATAATCACTAGAATTCATACTTTGCTTTCTTAGAGAACAGAAAGAGCTATTGAATAATTTGTTAATTTTTTCCTAGATTGTTAGTCCTTTTCCATTTTTTAGTCTTTAATCAATGAAACAAAAAGAAAATTTAGACATGTCAGGGTTTTTTCCATATATGCTCAAAGATGCACGTCTGAGTAACTTTGACTGTGTCATAAACAAATGGACAATGGTTATCTAATAATAACTTTTCTATTTAAAAGTATTTTTACCTTGTTAAAATAACATCTCAAGTTGAGAAAAAGAATATCTGATTTGTTACTTTTTTTTTTTTTTTCAGACATTTAGGAACAAATTATAAATAACCAGCTTCCCCCTTTTCTCTGTGCAGCTGTTTATTCGTTATACTTTCTATATATAAAATGAAAAGGTGTTGGTAAATTCAAAGTATCATGGCCAAATATTACATTTAGAGCATCTTTTCAAATAAAATTACTTTTAGGAAGTAATATTTCTTTTAAATTTGAAAATAGGTGTCTCTCTGAATGAGCACCTGACAAAAAACTGATTTGGGGAATTAGTTTCTTCTTGGTTTGCTGAATAATACCGTGATAAAATGGTCTTTGTCCTAAACTACCTTCACTACTAACTAAACCAGGTATTGCCATCTTCTGTAGAGAATGACTTTTTGTAGAGATTGCCTTTATTACCACAAAGGTGTTAAGAGGGTGGTTTAGTGCTGTAGGATGGCTGTCCAGTCAGATTATTACTCTCAGAGATCCTAGAGAATCTCATATGAGGGAAGAACTCCGATAAAACAGATAGTACTGTTAATTGCAGTGGGAACAGCAGCACAAAATACAGTTTCACAGAGCTGCTTCTATCCTGTTTGCATTTGTCTCTTACCGTTAGCTTGTATATTTTCTACTTCTTTTGGATCCCAGAGCTCAGACAATTAGTTACACTGCATCTTCCCTGTCCAATAAATTACAGAAATTACTTAGAGGCATCAGAGAGACAGATGTCATAAAAGAGGGCAGAAGAGAATAATGTAGTTTGCTGCCATGCTGCATTATTCTTATCAGCCCATTTCTAGCTAAGGGTCATTACGAAAGAAAAAAATATTGCTGGGAGAGTGAGTGCAAGAGTTGAGAAGGCTTCTGAGTTTTAGTGGTTTTTTTCTGCAGTGCTACAGAAATGTGGCTTAACTTTTTAAAGTTGTATAAACCATATTACTGCAATGTGGAGTCAAAGTTAGTAAGTCCTGCCCAGCCTATCAAGCTGACATGTGGAGACAGCTTGTGTATCCTTGTGCATGTTCTTAGAGCAACGGAGTTGACTGTTTTGGTGTGTGGGGTCAGCATGGCTTATTGAGCCCGTTTCTGCAACATAAAGGCTTAACCCAACCCAGCTTCTAGAAAATTACTGGACATTTCTGCATGGTGCTTATAACCTCTGGAATATAGAGGCTTCATAACCATGAAATTAGCTGTCTTTGCATGAAGGTTGGGAGCTTGAAACATAAGGGAGGGATGGCAGACCTGGCCTGGAAGGAGCTAGTTATTGTTAGAGTTTCTTTCTGATTTTATCATAGAATGGCTAGGGTTGGAAGGAAACTTGAAGATCATCTAAATCCAGCACCCCTACATGGGCAGGGACACTTCTCACTAGATCAGGCTGCTCAGAGCCCCATCCAGCTGCCCTTGAATATTTCCAGGGATGAGAGGGGCTTCCACAACTTCTCTGGGCAACCTGTTCCAGTGTCTTGCCGCCCTCATAGTGAAGAATTTGCTTCTGATGTCTAATCTAAATCTCCCTTATTCAAGTTTTAGTCCATTACCCCTTGTCCTATCACTACAAGCCCTTGTAAAAAGTCCCTCCTTAGCTTTCTTGTAGCCCCTTCAGGTACTGGAAGGCTGCTATGAGGTTTCCTCAGAGCCTTCTCTTCTCCAGACTGGACAACCCCAACGTCTTTCAGCCTGCCTTCATAGCAGAGATGCTCCAGCCCTCTGATCATCTTTGTGACCCTCCTCTGGACTTCCATCAAGAGCTCCACGTCATTCTTACTTCAGGGTAGGGTCTCACGAGAGTGGAGATGATGTGGGAGAATCACTTCCCTTGACCTACTGGCCACAGTTCTTTTGATGCAACATAGGACACAGTTGGCTTTCTGGGCTGCAAGCGCACATTGCTGGCTCACGTTGAGCTTCTTTTTTGCAATCACGCCCAAGTCCTTTTCCTCAGGGCTGTTATCAATCCATTCTCCACCCAGTTTCTGTTGGTGCTGGAGATTGTGCCAACCAAGGTGCAGAACCTTGCACTTGGACTTGTTGAACTGCATGAAGTTGGCATGTACCCACCTCTCCAGCATGTCCAGATCCCTCTAGATGGCATCCCTCCCCTCCAGCATGTCAACCTCACCACACACTTTGGTGTCATCAGCAAACTTGCCGAGGATGCACTCAATGTCACTGTCCATGTTGCCAACAAAGTTGTTAAACAGCAGTGGTCCAAGTACCAACCATTGGGGAACACCACTTGTCACAGGTCTCCGTCTGCACATTGAGCCGCTGGGAACAGAAGTGAGACTGACTGGCCTGTAGTTCCCTGGGCCTTCCTTTTTTCCCTTTTTGGAAAATGGGTGTGATGTCTCCCCTTTGCCAGTCAGTGGGAACTTCACTAGAATGTCAAGACTTTTAAAATATGATGGACAGAAGCTTTTCAACTTTATCTGCGAGTTCCTTCAGGAGCCTTGCATGTATTCCATCAGGTCCCCTGGATTTGTGCACTGTCAGGTCTTTCAGGTGCTCTCATACCTGCTCTTCTACAGCGAGGGGATCTTCCTTTTCCCAGTCCCTGCCTTTCCCTTCTCTAACTTAGCTGGTGTGATGAGAGTCTCTGCTGGTGACAAAATAGTCATTGAGGACCTAAGCCTTCTCTACATCTTGCATGACCAGGTCTCCAGGTCTCTTTTATGTTTCATTAATTTATGTTTCATATGTCTTTGTGCTTTTCAGACTTGATCTGTCTCTGGAGATGACTTGCAGGTGTTGTTACTTGTATGGCTGGCTAGATGCTTTTTGATCTCCTGCTGGTTTTGTATGATTCTTCAGGTCAACAGTGTCTGATGCTGAGTTGGACCAGGAAGTCACCCCATGCCCCCAGCTCACCCTGTGTTGAGTGTCTGTATGGTCATCTGTTGCATCTGTGTGATAGGTAGGGGTGGATTTTGTCTCTTTGTAAGCCTGGACACACAGAGTACTTACCTGCAGGTTGATGCTACTGGGACTTTGAGGGAGATCCAAAATCTTCACTTAACTGATTGTACCACTCCTCATTATTGAGCACTGGAACAGGCTGCCCAGAGAGGTTGTGGAGTCTCCTTCGCTGGAGACATTCAAAACCCGCCTGGATGCCTTCCTGTGTGATGTGCTCTAGGTGACCCTGCTCTGGCAGGGGGGTTGGACTAGATGATCTTTCGAGGTCCCTTCCAACCCCTAGGATTCTATGATTCTATGATTCTATGATTCTATGATTCATTATAAGTGAGTTATTTCACATTGTCATTCATTGACTACTATGAGGTCTTATAAGTAGTTTATGAAACTACATACTTCTTTTAGTATATTCAGTTAAATGTGTTATGATGAGGTATTTGAGTCTACAGTTGACCTGGGGGGTTATTAATGGTTCAGGAAATCTCATAGGTGCTACGTAGCTGTTTTATATGGCAGTATTCTTTTTGTGTGAAAAATAACGGTTAAATAAAGTAATTATGAATCTCAAAGAAGTTACAGTTCAATATATACTTGTCTGTTAAAAAGACATGAGGCAGAGGTTAAAACATGAAACAGCAATGATCTGGACAGGACAACTGGATAGCGGAATACATCCTCAGGTAGTCAGACCTTTAATGCTTTCCTGAACGTTCTCCCTCAAATTCTAACAGAAAAGACAAGCACAGGGAAATTTTAATCACTATAAATTGTGACAACTACCATTAAGAAAGGACTGTTGATAACATTGTAGATTGATTTCATTTTAAACTGTTTTTAAAATAGTTTTTACCATCATGAAGAACTGAAGTTGAGCAAACACTTTATTTGAAATTGTGATGTCAAAATATTCTGTTGATATTCATTGCTTGGCTATACTGCAACTACTTGGTTTCCTGTATCTTTTTTTGGCTGATTTTAAACTCCCATGCACTTCTTACTGCTACTTTCATTAGTTCTCATTTTGACTTATTGTGTACTTGAAAATATGTGAGCCTCTCAATAAAAGCATTAATACACATTGCTTGACAGCCTCCCAAATTGCAGAACAGCAAAGCATACCATAGTCACAGTTGGATAATTTCACAGCAAAATCACTTTTTAATGAGAAGTATATGAGCGGTACAGGGCTTTTGAAGTTCTTCTTAAGTTTGGGTGATAAGCAGCCATACTGAGCTCATTGATGAAAAAGCATCATTTGCTGAACAAACCTCATGCTTAGGACTGGAAGTCACAGTTACGTCATTGCTTGGTTAATTGGCTGCACCTGTCACTTGTTAACAGCTTTAATCCAGTAGTCTCTGAACCACATGTTGAAAGGTCAACAGGAGCAGGAAGGAGCCTGGTGTACTGGGAAACATTGTTAGATGTAATCTTAGTTTGGCAACCTGTTGTGCTTGTTTAGTTCAAATTGTCACTTTTCAGCTCATGACGTGAGCTTCTCAAAACAAAAGTATTGCAGATAAGTTGATAGTAAAGTATGTGGTTCTTTTCCTTCAAGGCAATGCTTATTAACTTAACACTTTTTCTTCTTTTTTTTTTTTTTACAGAATGTATTAATTTGTGGTTTTGTATTCTGTAATGAAACGTTCTTTACAACTCTGTTCTTCTTAAAGTTGGAGGGTGATGAAAAATATTAGAATAAAATTCATATGTAGCTAGGGAAACTATGTCTAGATATCTATATATACAGATATATATACACACACACACACACTACACAAACATGCATATGTATTGTTTAGTATTTAGATATCCCTTCCATGTCATAGAGTTTGAGTTCTCAGCTGTCTCAGGTGCCTGTCATTGTGCTGCCTTTTTTCACATAATCCAGTCTGGACAATTGAGTTTATAGTATAGTTATTGTATATGAGTAGTTTTGTTGGTGTTTTGTGCTATTTACATAGTTAAAGTATATTTTAATTCTAACATAGTTTTCAGCTAGTTAAATAGTTATTTAATACATCTTGAAAATACTTCCTCTCTACATAATTTTAGCAGCCATCCAGTATCTGAAGGGGGACTACAGGAAAGCTGGGGAGGGACTTTGTAGAAGGGCACGTAGCACATGGGGTAAAGATTTAAGCTGGAAGAAGGTAGATTTAACTTAGACAATAGGAATAAATTCTTTAGTGAGAGGGTTTTGAGACACTGGAAAGGTTGCCCAGGGAAGTTGTGGTTCCCCCCCTCAGGAAGCATTCAAAGCCAGATTGGATGGGGCTTGGAGCAACATGTTCTAGTGGGAGGTGACCCTGCCTATGCAAGGGTGTTGGAACAACCCCAACTCTCTCAGCCTGTCTTCATAGCAGAAGGGTTCCAGCCTTCTGATAATTTTTGTGGCCCTCCTCTGGACCTACTCCAACAAGTCCTTGTCTTTCCTGTGCCAAGGACTCCGGAACTGGACACAGTACTCCAGGTGAGGTCTCACATCAGTAGAGTAGCGGAGAAGAATCACCTCCCTTGACCTGCTGCACACACTTATTTTGATGCAGCCCAGAATACCATTGGCTTTTTGGGCTGTGAGCATACATTGCCAGCTCACGTCCAACTTTTCAGGTACCAGTACCCCCAAGTTCTTCTCCTCAGGGCGGCTCAAAGTCCCTTCGTCCCCTATCCCTACACAACCAGGCAGCATCCTTATACTATCGGCAGGACACCTGTCCCTGATTCCTTTGCCTGTGTGTTGCCTTCTTGCCCTTTTATTTTGACCAGCAGCTCTTGACTCAGCCAAGCTAGCCTCCTTCTTTCTTTTCCTGATTTCTTACACCTGAAGATCAACATCATGCAATCAATGGAAAGCATCCTTAAGGATTTGCAAGTTCTGTTCTGCTTCCTAGTCCCTGAGGGCAGTTTTCCAGGGGGTCCTATAACAGCTGAAGGTTTGCTTTCCTGAAATTCCGAGTACTGTTTTTACTCTTCATCTGTCCCGTTCTCCTCAGGACTACAAATGTCACCAGTGCTTGTTCATGGCAGTTTAGGCTGCCTCCAGTCTTGATGTCACAGGTTAGCTCACTTGCATTGGTGCACAACAGGTCCAGTAATGCAAACTCCCTGTTAGGATTGTCTGTTATCTGGAGAATACTTCTGATGTACATTCAATACTATTCTAGAGCCAGTGTTTGTGATTCATTATTTAAAAAAAAACCAAACAACAAAACAACCAGCAAAAAGTAGCAGTGATTTAAATATAGCAAATTACTGTTACAGAAATGGCATTATAGTATTACTCTCTTTAAAAGTATATGTACTGAAATGGCACTGTACACAAAATAGGTGCTTATTAATCAGTCATCTATTGTTGCTTTTGTTGTGGTAGAAGATAGGGTCCATAATAATTTTTATCAATGTATTTGCCATCTTTTGGTTAACGTTCTCAAATGAGTAACTTGTGTGGCTGTTTCAGAGACTAGAATACAAAATGGAAAAAGTTTTATTGTGAATTGAAGTCAGCAGTTGCATGATCACATCCAGGAAAAGAAGATGGAATTAACATACTCAGCTTACTCTGAACTGCAATTATTGCTGTTATTTTTCATTTTTAATGCATATTGTCTGTGAAATACTCAAAGTGACAGCTTCTTCAAGATTTGCTTCTGGTTATTAGTTACTATTTACTTTGCAGTAATCTGATTATTTATTTTATAATGAGGATATGATCTGTTTCAGATTGTTTCATAGATGCTTTATGTACTCTTTTTTTCCTTACAATTCAACATTGAGCAATTTACTGTTCATTCACAGTAGTCTAAGACAAATAGTTACTAAATAGTTACTAAAATATTTCTTAGGAATAGATTGCTAGCCATTTTGTTTACAAGATATGGTATCTAAAAGTAGCCATGTTGTTAAATTGCCCGAAGAAAAACAAATAGTAATATTTGAAACAAACAAGCAAATATCTTCAGCCCTCTAAAATGTGAATTTGTGTTCTTCTCATTTATGTTTTTCTCATTTGCAAAAGTAACTTCCTAAAAGTAACTTCTTAAATTGGGCTATTTCATGATAAGTATAATGTATATCATAAATATTTGTAAAAAAAAAAGTCATTTAATTAAATGTGGCAATAATCTTCAATTGCTATACAAGTGTAGAAATTTAATTGAAAATAAATTATTATTTTAAAAAAGAGGTGCAAGATGCAGTGAAAACAATCTTTTTAATTGAAGCTACTATAGTTGCTGAAATTTTTTCAGGATTTTAAAGCAACATTGAGACACCATCTTATACCCTTCCTACGTAGTTGAATTCAAATCTCTTTGAAAAAAAAACACCTACCAAGAAAACCAAGTTTGTATTGCTTTATGTATTAATCAAATTACAATTATACTTTTCAAGGAGCATTATTACTATTAAAACTATTACAGTCTTATTACTATTAAAACTGCTGTAATCTTATATTTATTTGGCAATTTTTCAATAAAGGCAATCAAATTAATCTAATCACCCCTTATTGGAGATTATTTTATAATCACATAATGTATATTACTCTCCAGGTCAGTTTTATAGACTGTCCCTCAAATCCTGTCCATAATTTGAATGATTAGAAATTTGTCCTGCAAAATTTCCAGTGGCCAAACAAAAGAGGAGCTATTGTTGACTGTTACATAAATAATTTAACTTCTTCAAAGGCATACAAAATAGTTCTATTTTACAGCTGAAAAACTGTATCTGCAGTCTGATAATGATTAATATATCTTCATTGCAGGTATGTTAATATAAGGTTAAAGCAAAGCTTTAAAGTTGTAGCCATTTACTAATGGGAAGTTTAAAGGATTAAGCGGCTGTTTTCATTGCTGTGTAATCAATAAGATCGTAGAATATTGGTGCAGGAAAAATGCATTCATGGGGGCCTGTGTTTTCATTGGAGCACATCCTCCACAAATTCACTGCCCAGTAACCTTTAGGCTCACTGTGTTTTTTTTCATTGACTGCTGAAATGGTAGTTGCAGTCTGTTGGCAGAAAAGGACAGTTTTGAATGGTGGCTATTGTTCTATTAATGTTAGAGCCCTCTGGCTAGACGATCAGCAAGAATGCCTGCTAAGATAAAGTGACAATGTTGTCTCTTGTTCATGGGAATAACTTGCTGATAAATTATGACAGTACAAAAGGCCCTAAAGGCTGAGGATAGAAAAAGCTATAGTCAACTTCTTGTATTGTTCATCAGAATGCTAATTAATCCATTAGTACCTATTAGAAAATATGAATTCTAATTCCATCTTGCAGAATAAACCTTACTTTTTTTTACTGTTATGGTTTATAAAATAATTCTTGAAACAATTACAAATTGTGAGGTTCTACCTCTGTCTCCCTGCTTTTATATTATTTATTTTTACACCAGAACTTTTAGGACATCATCTAATTCTTGCAGGCAAGGAGCTATATAATGTTTATTATGTAAGTATATTTCCAGTACCCTTAGTTAAACATCTATGCCTGAAGGCTAAATAGTAAGTTCCTTTCTCATACCTCCAAATCTTTGAGTAATCTTACATTCAAGATAAGTGTAGATAAGGAGTGATGCCATCATTGTTTCGTCAGGCTCTGCTAGAATACTCAAAATGATACTCTGCTAGATTAAAATACATTTATAACAAATATTTTTTGTGATTAATGTAGTGTTGTAAAAATACATGCTTCTAAACACCTCTGGAATTAAAATAATCTGTGATTCTTGAAATATTTTAGTATGTATTGAAGGTGGGAATTCTTTAAGATTGATATTTCATCCTACAGTAATGTATGCTTTTAGAAATTTTGTAACAAATGTTTAAACTGTTAACTTAGAATCATGGAATCATACAATCATTTAGGTTGGGAAAGACCTATAAGATCATCAAGTTCAGCTGTAAACCCAACACTGCAAAATCCACCACTAAATCATGTTGCTAAATGCCACATTTACATGTCTGGTCCACAAATACAATGATGCACAACCAGCTTGAGGTAAGAATCTGAAGTATGAGAAGCTAAGATTTTAATGTAATTATTAAATATGTATTTCTAGTATTCATATGTATTTGAAGAAGAAAATACAGAAAATATAAATTTATTTCCCTTTTTTTCTATCTGGAGTGATGTTTCTTATGTAAAATCATCACATTGTAATTATTGTTCATTCATTTTTATTGTCATAAACTTTGTGCATGTTGTACTGAATTTGGTGAAGTACAAATGTTCCCTTTGTAGGTGGGCCTTTTTTTTGTTTTTTTCAAGAGTGAAATAGTTTTCTCATGAAATGAATAACAGAATGATTCTGTTGCCTTTCAAGTTCCTGCTATAGTTGTACTGTTTCATAGCCTGGTTGCATTTGTGAAACTCCATCAAGTTTGTGAGGCTGTCCCTTACTTTGAGATCCAAATAATGTATGTTGTAATCTAAGTAAGTGGAATATAAATTATCTTTTTAATGTACTTGTAGGTGAATGTGTTTTAGAGCTTCCATTGTTGCAAATATACTGAGTTCATGGATAACTTAGTTTTCCTGGAATCTCAGCACCCGGACATAAATGTATTAAATACTAAAAATTGTTTGGACTTGTACGTTAATGTTCAAGTCCTTCTGAAGTCGTAAGTCTTCCTCTTGAGGGTCTGGCTAAACAGATAAGTGTAAAACAGAGTATAAATATAAAGGGATCTATCATTCCTGTGTCGTTCTTTTAACTCTCTTTTCTTGCTGAAATTCCTTGAAACTTATTTGAGCCTTCCCATGACAAAACTTATTTTTATTTTCCAAAAATTGAGTGCATCCACATAGGTAATGTACATTGTTACAATAGTACAGGTCAGTTTTAGACTGTACATAATCTTCTACTTCCCTTTTTCTAGCTATGCAGAAAGAAGCTTTAATACAGCCTGTGACTTTTTAGACTAGTCTGACTGCAGTGCTGGGTAAAATACTTTCTGCTGTTCTTTCATTCTTGTGACCAAAATGACACCACCCCTTCCTTCTTTGCACAAAGAACGGAGGAGATCTGTTTCATGGGCCAAAACTTGAACACAGAGGCCTCACCGCTGTGGAGTACAGAGGGACAATCAATTCCCCAGTCCTACTGGCTACACTATTTCTAATACAGGCCAGGATGCCGTTGGCCTTCATGGCTACCTGGGCACACTGCTGGCTCATATTCAGTCAACTGTTGACCAACAACTCCGAGTCCTTCTCTATTATAAAGGGTCTAGAGCACAAGTGTTATGAGGAGTTACTGAGGGAACTGGGATTGTTCAGTCTGAAGAAAAGGAGGCTGAGGGGAGACCCATCAATCTACAGCTACCTGAAAGGAAGTTGTAGTGAGGTGTCTGTTTATCTCTTCCTCCAAGTAACAAATAGGACAAGAGGTTGTGCCGGGGGAGGTTTAGATTGCATATTAGGAAAAATTTCTTCACCAAAAGGGTTGTCAAGCACTGAACCAGTCTGCCAAGGGAAGTGGTTGAGTCACCATACCTGGAGTTACTTAAAAGATGTGTAGACGTTGTACTTAGGAACATGGTTCAGTGGTAGCCTTGGCAGTCCTAGTTTAATGGTTGGAACTGGTGACCTTAAAGGTCCTTTCCGACTTAAATTATTCTATGATCTGCAAAGAGAATCTCTCAGAAACTGCAGTTACAGAACTCTGAACTCTTTTCCTCAAATCTGTAGGTTCTTGTATTGTGAGAGGATGAGACTAAATTGAGAGTTGTGAAAACCTTTGCTTACTAGTTGAGATTCTTTGCATGAAGCATCCTTCTCCAAGAGCAGGGTCAATCATCTTAAGCTTTGAGAGCTCAGTATTACATGTTGTCCACACAAATAAATTTTTTTGCTATACACAGGCTCCATCCCCCTATAGAACAATAGATCTGGTGTCATACTGTGGGATCTTTAATTGGTCATTTCTGAGCCCTTTTCTCCCTTCTGAAAGTATGCTCAGTTGCGCTTCCTTTTCGTGTTTCATTTTGGTCATGGTTATATTAATTTACTGTTTGAAGCCTTATAGTTGCCAAGGAAGGAAAAAACTTGTATTCAGAATGAGTACTTAAATGGAGTTAAGGAGAACTATTGTTTGAAGAGTGTTTTAAGGAGCTCTCAAAAGAAGTAAAATTTTTAGCTTTTGGGGTTCATATTTCACAGTATTACAATGTATTCATATCTTCAGGACTCTTCTTGCAGACTGTAATTTTCTCCTCATAAATCAGCCAAGAAATTTATTTTGTGCCAGCACAGATGTAAAGAATTCTTATTCTTGCATTCTTAAGGATCTAAAATTTAAGGAAATAGGTTTTCTGTCAGCATAAGGGGTCATATTTATTTATTGAAAAAGAAAGAGGGATTATTTTAAAAATAAACTTATTTTTCACTATAAAATAAATATGCAAAATATATGCAATTAAGTGAACTTCCTTATAGCATAAATTAATTATATTAACTATTACATGTGTTTCCTATCTCTGTGTCATGTGAATGTATGTTAAAGCTTTATGATCCCTCAATGTAGATACATGGAAGCAGAATAGATAAGAACCTGGCAAATGTCGTAAACTTGCTTAGTGATTGTGAGTATTTAAAGAACTACCTAATACCCTAAACTATAGAGGTGTGACCAGATTACTTAGTGTAAAGGAAAAATTATTTGGCAATTCAAATAATAATGAGCAGGTCTGCAGTGTTGTAGATAGGTTTAGTTTACCTGTCACTTTTAAATTACTCTCTTTTTCCCTGTAACCATTTACTGTGTACACTTGTTCCAGCCCTCATCAGCATCCTGCTGACTTATTGCACTTCCTGTAAGAAAATTACTTGAGCAAAAAACCATAAAGAGTATGTTTTTGGCAAGGGAGAAAGGCTGCCTGAACTAGATGTAGTGGAGGAACGGATTAGGAGGGAACAGTAATGTAATACCTTCTGTTTTCAGTGTCAGCAGACTATTAAATAAGATGAGCTGTTAATGAGATCTGCATCTATGCTTACTGGTACATCTCAAAACAGTTTCTGGAGTATTTAATTGTGTTTGTTTCTAGCTGTCAAATTGTATTAAAGCACATTCAGTATTTTCCTACTTTCTGAACTTTACTTTTCCATCAAATCTTTGTTAAAGTTACAGTAGAGTTGTTACTTAACTGTGAAGGAGAAATGTGGACTGTTGTGATGTTATGGCAGAAAATATTTTTTTTTAAAGTATGCAGTAGTATGATCTCTGTAGATTTGGTAGTAGTGGAGCACTCACCCTAAAAAGATGAGGCGTGCCAGACAAGTTATTTTTGTACAGAAAACCCTAATATGTGAGCAGATGTGTAGTTTTCTCTCCCTACTGTATCTGCTAGTCTTGCATGCTGTAATAGTATGTCCTGAGAAAGACAAGAGATCTCAGTTTCACAATAGAAAGATAGCATGGAGGTTAGTAATATTACGATCATAGAATCAGAATGCTTTGAATTGGAGGGGACCTTAAAGATCATCTAGTTCCAACCCCCATGCATGAGCAGGGACACCTCCCACTAGGTCAGGTTGCTCAGGGCCCTTCTTTCAATTATTTTAAAAGTTATTTCCTTGTTGCCATTAGAAATTGAGCCGGTATACTTGTAAGAATCTGAGAGGCCTTATATTCTCTTGTAGCATGGTGCCAATAGCTTTCTATTTCAGTAAGAATGAGAGTACCTTGCTGAAGCTTACACTGTAAACGTTTTGCCACTTCTTCCATGAGTGCCATTCTTCCAATAGTGCGGAGGATAGCCACATACAAAATGGCAAGTATCTTCTCACTGCTTCTTTGCAAACTTTCTTTTCTTCACAAATCTGACATGCTGAATTGAAGTAAATGATCAGATGTTGTCTTTCTTCAAATGTGTTTTCTAGGACTTACATGCTGTTATTTCTGCTCACTTTGTTGGATTCAGGTGGACTCAAAATGAATTGAAGAGGTGGAAATTTTTTAAGTTGATTTTCATCTCTCCCTTGAAGTTTTTGATCAGAAAGCTAGAAAAATTTCTGACTACTTTAAAGTCACATTTCTTTTCTGCTATGCTTACTGTTATAGCAATCTGACACTGAGATCTTGTTATCCTGTTTTTCATATCTGCATAGTTAATGGAGATATGCAAATATGCAGAAAAAACTCTCCCAGTTTTTTCTCTTCCCTACTTAATCTTTCTATCTGATTTACATCAGATAATGCTGAGCATTATAACAAATTAAATTGATCCTCCCTCCCTTCCTCCTTTACTGCCATTTCCTTCTGCTTGTCTCCAGTTGGTGACAAGTTATATTATCCATTTCCTGGATTGGTTTAAGATTTTAAATGTATGCTGCCACAAATTCTAAATATTTTGATTGCTTTAATTGTAAAACTTTTTTTTTTTTTTGGTAGCAGAATATTTTGTAACCTGATTTGTTTTGTGTTGATTTCTTAAAAAGTATGCCAAAATGGAATTCACATACACCCAGTGATCTTTTCAGGCTTTAAGTTCTTCTAACAGAAAAAGGAGAAATCTCCATAATACAAGATGAACTGTGTTATACCCTCTAACTCCCCCTCCACAGAAGAGTCTAGGGTTACATAAACTTTTTGCCAACCCATCAATAAAACTGCATTTTTGTCATGGCTGTCATAAGAGTTATGGATTCCATGATTTTAATGTGTTTTTCTAAAATGTCTGTGACTTTTTGACATTGTGGGTTTTTTGCATGTGTGTGGGAGGATTTGATGGTAAACAGTTTGAACCATTTCAGTGAGAACTTTCAGAGCTGCCAAATTAAGCTTTGAGTTCCATGGGAAGCAAGTGGAGAACAGGAGCTCAGCAGCAGTTCTGCAGTGACACACAGGATTAGGCATGCGAATTCTCAGTGAGAACTTATAATTCTTCCAGAGGTAGTTATGCTTTCATTTCCACAGGAGGGTGGTTTGTTGTTTTGGTTTGGTTTTTTGTTTTTCTTTTGTTTTTTTTTTTCTTCTTTTTAGTACTCTTTCTTTGAATGGTCAATAACTATATAGCAATTCCTGTTTGAGATCACACTGTAGTTCAAAGAGCAAACTCTACCTTGTTTTTTTGAGGGGGTTTTGCCTTTTTTGGTGGAGTCAAGTACTTGAACATCTTTATATTACGCAATTATGATACTTTGCACTGTATTTCTATCATTTTTAACCTTTTACTTAAACTCAAGCACTTTGCCTGTAAAAAATACCTACGGAAGAGCTCTTAAACGTGTTTGTTGATTATAAACACTTGAATCAATTTCCATAAATGCTGTTTTCTGGTTTGCTTTGAAAACATGTTAATTTAAATAGTAAAAACACTCCGTTTGTGGGGTTTGTATTTCTTGAATTTGTCTGGGACTAAGGTTTGAAAATAACTTCAGGGACATAAATTAAAACTGCATTGGATAAAATAATTTTTTATTATATCTGGGTTTACCTTAAATGCCTCTGTCTTTCCCACTTGTCCATATATATATGTGCTAGTGCCTCATAATTTCTTACCTGATAGATTTTTGGATTGGCTTTCGAAGCCATGCAGAAATACTGTGCATATAAGCTCTGTGTTATAGATTGATTGGTCTTGAAGCAAAATACTAATATTCATATATGAAGTGCTTAAGTTACATGCTGTTTGTTCTTGATATGGCACTTTGTAATCTGTCTCAAGTGGTCTAACCTTGAGATTGAAAAGAGATGCAAAACCAATTATGCTTATTCAGGAATTATTTTAACCCATACATGCTTTCTCTTAATGAAGAGTTTTGTTTTGATTTTTTTGTCTGTCTCAAGGTAAACTGAGTTTTCAAGTGTATTGCACAGTAGAGCACAGGGAGCATAGGCAACCTTCTGTTTGATAAATAGAACTGATACCATTGAGGTACCATGTCCATTCAGAGAAGACTGCTGTTTTCAAATTTTTATTTTGAAAGTCCATTTTTCTCTGATTAATGTATGAAATTAATGGGATTTATTTTTTTTTCCAATCACTAAAGATAATGTATTGGACTATATTGTGTTAGTGACAGAAGAATGTGAGCTCTTCAGTTACTAGTGACTTGATAAAAAGGGGCATGAATTAATATTATTTTAGCTTTTAAAGACTAGAAAGCATTGTTAGATTATGTAATCTGACTTCTTTCATACCACTTATACCCTGTACCAAAACTAATTGCTTCATGTGTTAGGCATTAAGCAGTTACTGTTAGTGAATGGTTATATTCCTAAATTTTTTTAATATATACATATATGCCACAGCCAGAAGGTTCTGGTGAAAGATATATCATCGTTGCTCAAATAGTATATGAAATAAAGTGTTAAGATTTGCCCATTATTAGTGGGTAATCTGTAGCAAGATGGTGAACTCCCAAAATTTCATGGCAGCTGAACATGTGGAGAAAGTCTCTTGTAATACCTAGTTAGACTTTTTGAGTCTTTATCTCAAGATTTTACAGCTTTTTTTTTGCTTTTTTTCTAATTATGTGAGGAGAGTTATGTAGCCCCTCTGATACTTCATTCTCATCTTTTTCAATCACAGTAAAGGAGAGCAGTACTACAAATTGTGTAAAAGTTTCCTGTCCATGTTGATGTAGTACCATACATGATTTTCATTAGTATCTTAGTTTGTGATTGCTAATGTCATGACTATGTTAGAAGAACTGCAAACCTTATGCTTTTCACCACAAATTGTAAAGTATGTGCGGGGAAAGGAGGGCTGTTTGCTTGTTAAGGAGTCATGAAAATAGCTCAGAGTCAAATGTTATATTCTTAAGATATAATAGTTTCCGCTTATTCTTTTGTCACTTGGGAAGTGATTTTAATAAAGATATGCTTACTACCAGGAGATTCTTGGGTTAAAAATAGGCCTATTCTATACTGCTTGCACATGAGCATTTAGGAATCTAGGAAGGGAAGGGTAAAAGGGACCTTTGAGGGCTCTCTGTAAAGGCCCCTGCTATTTGGTACCCTGCAGATACCAAATGATACATTCCCTTTTAGGAATGTATCAAGATTTATTTTAGGAAATAATGTGCTGGCTTTGTCCTTAATTTAGATAGCTACTGTCATGTATGTAAATTTTCACTGTTACATAAGCATATTTTTCTTCTTGTTAGGTTAGAGTTTTACCTGGACATGATTTTCTGCAAAAATACTAGACTGCTCTCAGAACCTAGTTATTTATCTATAATTAGGCATTTCCATTGTTTTTCATCTAGAAACATGACAGCAGGCTACTTTCCCTAATATGCATACAAAGCTGTCTTTTATTTTGCTGCTTGTCTGTTCTTTACTATATGTGATTTTCTAAATATACCTTTACTCCCATGCTGCCTAAAGTCTATATTTTTCTTCAGAGTATCTGAAAAAGTAGATTAGAATTTTATTCCATCCCTGTCATCATATCCTTCGTTATATGAACTACATCCATGAACGGGACTACAGATACCATAAGAACAAAAAGAACAAAAATAAAAGCAGACATATTTTCCTCATAATTTGCTGCTTATGTGTTGGAGAGTATCTTAATTATTTTATTTTACAAATACAATGACTGTTTTGTTTTCATAAAGTCCAGCAGTCCTCTTTGACTCAGAGTTATGATTAGACACAGGAATATTTCTGCCATCAAACACATCAGATTTGTGCAGAAGAAAAGCGGTTTTTTTCTGTTTATAAATAAGATTGTATCTATCTTTTAAAAAGTCTCCATGCATTCATAAAATGTTTAGATCTAACTAATTTAGGAAAATAAAATTTACTTGCAGTCATCATTATATTGCTAAATATTTTTCACATGTCCTGCATAGATTACACAGCACTTGGAAAAGACTGAGAAAGGAGTATTTCCTTGTTGGTCTACATGATTCTGGCATTAACTCAGGTAGCCAGGGGGTTTATTAAATTTGCCTAAATACTTGAGCTCCAATATTCTAAAACTGCTTTGGAAAGTACAGCCGATCCAAAGGATTTTCACCATATTTTCTTTCCATTTCTTTGTAGATAACTATCCAAAAATACAATGTTAGAGTAGACCTTGCTGTCTCCATGTTTAAGGGAGTAAATGGTACCTCATTCTCTCACCTTTATATTAATGATTCTTGAAAGAGAATAGTATGTCATGGAGACTTTAATCAGAAATCTACAATTGAACATTTCATTTTTATACAAAAGTCTGTGTTCTGGTCTGTGAATCTTAGTTAACTTTGGGCACTATAGATTTTTGAATGCTTGGCAAGGAAGTATGTTTATTTTGGCTAAGAGTGTGGAAACATTTGGAACTTTCCTTTTTCCCATCATGTGGACTAGAAATAGAAAAAGTAGCATGGATTTTTGGACCTATTAGATCATTCAGTCTGACCTTCTGTATACTGTGGTTTGTCCCACAAACCCTTATTGTACCCAGTTGTTACCCTTATTGTAAACCCAGTAATCTGTTTCTTGAAGGCAGAATTTGTTTCCAGTTGCAGAATATATTTTGGAGAAGTGGCTATCTTGATGTGAAGGCAAGAAAATACGGAGAATGTACTGCTTCTTTTGGTATTTTCTTCTAGTGACTGGATATACCTCCTGTGAAACATTTGTGCACAATTTGGTACCAGCACATATGTCTTTTTGCTTTTTTCTGCCACGGTTAGGTCCTTCTCAGTTCTTACTATTACTTCCTCTGATTTAATTTATAGACTTACACTGTCTTATCTTCTCAATAATTTTTTTTTTCTTGGAAAGGCAGAATAGGCAATCTTACATGACCTCTTTCCCATAAAATTCTTAAATAATTGAAACTTTACCACTTACTATTTACAAAATATTTCTTTCTTTTTTTTCTCTCATTTTTTTCTTGTATTCAGTCATTTGTTGATACCAAGCTAGTTGACCAAGGAAATCCCTGGATAATCCTAAATTAGCTTTAAATATCAGCCTAACATGCACAGTCTTTAATATTCATATGATAAGATGAGGAGACAGCAGGTCTCTCAACTAAGCCTTTTAGAAATTTAAATAGAGGTAGATAGATTAAAATGTATTTATATTCCATTAGATGAGGCCAAAACAAGTTTCTTTACAACTGGTGGCCTAAATAATAGTACAGTATTCTTGTGTGGTATGATAAGGCAATTTTGGGTTTTGCCAAAGGGAGGGAAATAATTAATTATGTGTTCATCACTCGTTATATGTAGTGTTTTCAAGCTCAATTATTTCCTTCACTTTGACAGTGAACCTGTTGGGTTTTCTACCAGTATGGGGTTTTTTTCTGTGTTGCAGAATTGTGAATTTTGGGGCAGCTATATTGCTGTCTTTAAGAACATTCAGTTGGAATCAAAATTTCTTTGAATCACAGAATCATAAAATGTTAGGGTTTGGAAGGGACCTCTGAAGATCATTGAGTCCAACCCCCCTGTGAGGATATTTTAATATTCTCGGTTTTGTAAGAATTCTGTAATCCTTCTATAGTTTTTATCAGTATTGGAAAACTAGCTCAAATGTCACACTGTTTTTGTATGATTGTGAGCCAGTTTGCTCTTATTTTCTTTTATTTTAGTTGGTAATCAGTGGTTTCTAAGCAGTAACTCACAATTCAGTAACTGACTAACCTTTATCTTTTGTAGTGAAGTCCAAAATACTTTCTGTTGGATGCAATATCAGTTATGTTAAAAGGTCATATGTTACCCTAAACTTTTCTTGCACTGGAACTCCCAATACAATTTCTGTTTTTTCACTACTGTCTTATTAACAGGTAATGCCAAATTATTGTGCTTTTTATTGCTTATTTGTTTGGTTTGATTTGGTTTGTAGACAACATCTATAAATATGCTTTTTTGCGGATGTTCACTTTTTTGTTACTTATCAGATTGGTCTGTGGGCCTGAAGATTACTTCCATTCCAAAAGTATTTTAAACTAATTTGACCTTCTTAGCTTTCTTTTAATTTACACTGTGTTTCCTGACTAGAATTCTGGTCGGTAATTTCTACCCAGAGTTTTCAACACTCCAACCATGTGTATTGACCCAGTAGGTTTCAGTAATGTCTATAATATCAGTTAGCCAATTATATCAATTAGCGTCATTTCACAAAGTGCTTGTAATGTGGGATCATTCCTACTAGCAGTAAGTGTGTTACAGTAAATTAATGTAATGTAAAGGTAGAAGGGATGTCTTAGGTCATCTACTCTGTTGTCTCATCAGTGGAGGATTATATTCTTTCATACTTTTTGAAAATTGTGTTGAGGACAAAATGTTAAGAGTAATAGTGCTTCTGTTGCTTCTCTTGATTATTCCCACAGACAATTATGTTTTCTCGCAGAAAAATTGTTCTTTTTCATGTTTCCTACTATATTATTATGTAACTGAACTTTAAGGTAGTAGCAATTGCCTCATTCAGGCAGAACTGTTTCAGAAGTAGAGTTGTCTATTTGTTACTTTCGTGTGCTGTTCTTTTAGATTTGTGTACCTTTTCCTAAAATCCAGCTTATGGAATCTTCTAAATAGAAATCTTCTCTGCAGTTCTGGTAGGTTTTCCTAGTTTATGAAGAGTGCTTCCATAAGTGAATCATGTTTCCTAAGCCACTATGTTTTCCACTAGAGTATCAAACTGTACTAATTTAATTATGTCTCTTACTGTTGATCTTAATTCACCAGTATGTATTCGTGCTTCTGGAGAGGAAGAAGAGGGTGTCACATAAAAAGGGCAACATTTGCCTGTCTCAGTGTCCCACCAAAAGGATTTTAAAAGAACAGTTCAAAAGCAAAGTTGATTTATTGATGTGACAGTTATAACAGGTTCTGGAGAGCCCTTGATAAATTCACTAGCTGCATAGGTTTCAGGTGAAGATAGTAAAGAAAAAAAACAAAAATATCTAACAGAGTCAGAGGTGCCAGTCTTACTAAAGGCATCACCTCTTGGGGGAGAAGAGAAGTTTCAGGCCTGTCAACCCATCCAGATAGCTGTTGATCTCTTCCTCCCAAGAAACAGAGGATTCTGAGAGAAATTTATACTGATTGACAAGATGGGACTAGGTCATAAATAATTTTCTGACTGGTGCCTTTGCAGACTTACATGACTCATTAATTAAGAGAGGGGAAAAGGCCAGGTGTTGCTCTTGATGCAGATTTCTCAGGTGTAATTGTTTTGGCTTATCGCTTGAACCCCAAGCCACAAAATCTTCATCCTATTCCAGAAGTCGTACTAATTGCCAGTCATAAAGTTCATAAAGTTTGTAGTCAAGCTGCACAAGCCTTTTGCTAACACAATGGTCTGTTCCCTCTGCCTCTACTCCTTATCTGGTGTAAGAATCACAGTGATTTAGTCTGCTGCCTGTTGCAAGACAGTCCCTCTGGGGGTTGGGGGCAGGGGGGCGGTAGGCTGACTGGCAGGACTGCATTCCTTTTGGTAAATTCAACAAAGGTGTTTGTCCTGTTGTCCCACAAGAGGATCATGTACCTATCAGAAGTACCGTTGATGGTCAGGGGGCTGCACCAGCTCTCCTATGAAGACAGTCTGAGAGAAGGCTGGTCAGCCTGAAGAGGAGGCTCCAAAGAGATGTTATAGTGGCCTTCCAGTACTTGAAGGGGGCCTAAGGAAAGCTGGGGAGGGACTGCTCACAGGGGCATGTAGCAATAGGATGAGGGGCAATGGATTAAAACTGGAAGAGTGGAGATTTAGGTTAGACATTAGGAAGAAATTATTTAGTGTGGGGGTGGTGAGGCACTGGAGCAGGTTGCCTGGGACAACACAAGGAGGTTGTGGATGTGCCCCTCCCTGGAAGTGTTCAAGGCCAGGTTGGATGGGGCTTGGAGCAACGGGTTGTAGTGGGAGGTGTCCCTGCCCATGCAGGGGGGTTGGAACTAGATGATGTTCAAGGTCCCTTCCAACCCAAACCATTCAATGATTAAAAAGTTGAGGGATTTAATGTGGTCTGGGTTTTTTGAAGAGTTTGGTTTTTTTTTCCTAATCTCTGTATATTTGTAGATGAAAGGGGTTTTTGTATGCTCACCTTTGGAATGTTTTTTCTCTCACTTTTCCCTGTAGTCAAGTAATTGCTTCATTTATTTGTTGATCCAAATGCATTTTATATATGTAAATTACCTTAAAAACTTGTTTTGTTAGAAATTATTATGGAATAATCATTAACACTTCTGTGCAAAACCTTGCCACATAGTTGGTCATTATCTGTTTCTCTCCTTTCATGCTAGGCATTGAGTTTGCTTTAACTGGACAGTTTCTGTGCATGGCTTATCTCTAGCTTATACCCTGGCAGCAGTGAAAAAATCACAGCAGTACAGCTGTAGCAATCCAAGCTCTTAAAATGAGGAGAAGATTCACAAAACTTGTTTTAAATATTGAGTGAGCTTAAATGGAAGTAGACGATGACTTTTTTAAATTTCTTTTTTTAATTTTAATAGCTGGTTCTAAGTGTAGTGTGTAGAGTCTGCCTTTTGGTGGAGACCTAGAATGCTCGGCAAACATTTCGCTGGGAGGTAAAAGCTGCTGATTCATTGAATTCAAGAGGCTAGGCTCTGGGTTATGGGGTAAGAGGAGAGGCTTGTTAAGACTGTGAAACAGGAGACAGACAAAACAGTGTGTCTAAGTCTTAGGACTTCTTACGAAATACATAAACATGTAGCACAGAATGGAGGTGGGAGAAGGAGTTTGGAGGTATCTCAAGGAAATGAAGTTACAGGGAAAGGATGCATTTTAATGAAAAGTCACTATGTGTGCTGGAAATGTTTTTTTTTTATATGCCCCCCCAAGCAGATGAAAGGACACTTTTTTCTTTTCACAAATTGAGACCAAAATATAACATCACTACTCCGCTGGAGACTCCTGTGGGACAGGTGTGGTCAGAAAGACTGCTAACACTGTCTGAAGGGAGAGTGTCTGAGTGAGCAATGGTTTGAGGCAGTTAACATTTACTGTTCTGTAACAAGTTTTTGCACAAATTTCCAGGCCATTTTTAATAGAGCTTACTTAAACAGTGAATATGTTTTTTGTTTTTTACCTTTTTTTTTTAAAAAAAAAAGGGGGAAAAAAAAATCAGTCATATTTTTAAGTTTGCTATGTTTTTGATTACTGATTTGAAGTTCTTTGTATGTGATTCTTCTCTATCTGGATTGAAAGACAGTATGAAAAAAGTATATTATATGGTGTTAATCCAATACTGGTGTGAAAAGGAACATGGACAACCCAGAAGTTACCAATTACAAGTTGTTTGCTCACCAAGAGAGGCAAAGGCATGGTATTTCAAGAATTGCAAATGAGTTGTTGAGCACAGTGAGGTATAGCAATCCCAAGCACAAATACAGGCTGAGTGAAGAATGGGTTGAGAGTAGCCATGGTAGGAAGGACTTGGGATTACTGGTAGATGAAAACCTGGACATGAGCTAGCAATGTACGCTTGCAGCCCAGAAGGCCAGCCGTATCCTGGGCTGCTTGGGGAGGCGATTCTGCTGCTCTGTGCTGCCCTTGTGACACTCCACCTGGAGTACTGTGTCTGGTTCTGGAGTCCTTAGGACAGGAAAGACATGGATCTGTTGGAGCAAGTCCAGAGGAGGGTCATGAAGATGCTCAGACGGCTGGAGCACCTCTGCTATGAAGACAGGCTGAGAAGGTAGGGGCTGTTCAATCTGGAGAAGAGAAAGCTCCAGGGAGACCTTATAGCTGCCTTCCAGTACCTGAAGAGTCCTACAGGAAAGCTGGGGAGGGGCTTTTTTCAAGGGCAGGTAGTGAGAGGAAAAAGCGGAATGGTTTTCAGCTGAAAAAACCATGTATTTAGATTACATACTGGGAAGACATTTTTTAGTGTGAGAGTGATGAGACACACAGGTTGCCTAGGGAGGTTATGGATGCCTCCTCCCTGGAAGTATTCAAGACCGGGTTGGATGGGACTTTGAGCAACCTGGTCTAGTGGGTGGTGTCCCTGCCCATCCTATTCTATGATTCTGTGTGTTTCTAATGATTCAGCATCCCTGGCCCATTCATTCAATGTATAAAGTGTCAGATCAGCACAACTTTCCATTTCAGTGTGATATGAGAGGTACTTCTGAGTTTGAGATTATTTTTTTAATTACTTTTTAGTGGGGATAAACAGAATCACCTTCACATCCAACAGATTACTGTATGATCCAACACTTCACAAGCTACTAACCTGTACAGTAGTAGTGCAGCTTCACAGCTAACAACTAACCACTTTTAATATGTTCCCAGTGTTTCTTTTTGGGACTTCAAAATGTGGTGAACAGCAAAGCAGCAAATGTTCTGTTGTTGCTATACTTAAAAAGATTAAATATATAATAGCAGTTTAATTCAGTTTAAATTTTCGTTTCTGAGTTCAAGAACAGAGAAGACACCAAGCAGTAAAAAAACCCTGCAAGTGGTTTAATGGATCATGAATTATTTCTGAACAAATATGTAATGCTACCAAACATCAGAAAACCACCCAAAACCAAAACAAAATCCACCCAAAGCAAGCCCTGAAATGAGTTAAAATGCATGTGTAGCAGTATTCTCAAAATATGTCCTTGATTCTGTTCTCATGCATATTAAAAATTCAGACTATTCAGTTAAGATGTACTGCTAATTGAATTACTGCTTTTTTCCTTGATTTCCCTCTGTCCATCACTTAATATGTAATAGTTGAAAGTGTGAAGTATTTACAAGAGAGCATATATACTATCTCCTCTTTTTCTGGCTTCTAGCCTGTCTGATTGGATGTACTGCTGTTAACTAACCACCCCTGCAAATGATAGTTTTGCAAACAAAATTGTTACTAAATTTCTCAACATAGCAAATGTGTCTCCACCCCTAACTCTCTTAGGGGCTCAGAAAAATATTCTGAATGAAATCAATAAGTAATTCTAGGTTAAAGGGAGTGGATCTTTTAGCAAGGGTACTGCAGTTGTGCACCATGTCCATGCTTGTTCTGGTTTGGTTTGGTGGGTTTTTTGGTAGAGGGGGAAGGGCCACAGGAGTGGCTCCGGTAAGAAGCTGAGAAGCTCCCCCTGCTGCAAAACCAGCCAAGGAGCCATTAGAGGGACAATAAATGCACTTCAGTGATTAACATACAAAGGAACAGCTATAACACCTGAGCAGAGCCGAGCAGTGGGAGAAAGAGCTGTGCTTGGGAGGAGAGCGGTGCTGGTGGTTGGTTAGGAGGAAGGGAAAGAAGGTGCCCCAGCAGAAGTTTCCCTGCAACCCATGGTGAGATGACAGGCTGTCCCCCTGCACTCATGGAGGAACGTGGTGGAACATTCCCTGAAGGAACCAGGAAGGGTGAACTTGGCCACTGGACTTGGATTTTGTGGCCAGTGGATTTGCTGCCAGTGGACTGATTGCAAAGCTTTGGAAGACCCTGGCGTGAGGGGAGGTGGCTGTTCCCAGAGCAGTCCATGACTCTCTGGGAAGCCCACACTAGAGCAGCTTGCTCTGGACCTCGTGGGGAGGACTCATGAAGGAGAGGTTGGTGGAGGACTCTGTCCCATGGGAGGGACCCCATAGGGAAGTAGGGAAGGACTAAGGAATCCTTCTTCCTGAGGAGGAAGGAGCAGCAGGAACCACCAGCCTGTGAACTGACTCCAGACTCCATCCCCTGTCCCCCTGTGCCGCTGGGGGGAAGGAGGGAGAGACCAGGAACAGAGTGATTTGGGCCCTGGAAGAAAGGAGGGGCGGGGTAACATATGCAGGCCCTGCTCTGGGTGTTGTCTGTGTCCTGTGTGTGTTTGGTTAGTGTGAAATTAAATTATTATTTTTTTCCCCAAGCTGAGTCTGTTTTGCCCAGGACCTTAATCGGTGAAGAACCCTCCTTGTCCTTTATCTCAACCCATGAGCTTTGTCCTCCTCATCCCAGAGTTGGGGGTGGTGGGGAGTTGAGTGAGTGGCTATGAAGCTGTTCCTTTTTTGTCGTATTGGGCCCAAACCATGACAATACTGGACTTGGAGGATGTTTCTCTTGCTCCAGATTTCTGGCAGTATCATAGATCTGATCAGATCAGTATGTATACAGCCAAACGGGGGAATATCTAAAGGAAGAGAACCATCAATTTGGTTTGGCTGGGGTTTAGGCAAAGCATGATGCACATGGGTTGAATGGATGGCTAGAGTAGCTAACCAAGGCTGGAAAAAGTCAGATGTGTCGAGGGTATGGGGAAACTGATTATACGTATATGTTAGCATTCACTGCTATTTGTGAATATTCAGTGTTTGCAGATTTTGCAATTTAGTAAACAGTTTTGATTGCATGCCAAAATTGCCATGGCTGAAACCTCTTTCTTATGGTTCAAGCGAAGAAGTTTCAAGGGCTCAAGAGGTCCAGGATTCTGCAGCTTAGATATGCTGTACATATTTACCACTCTCTAAAATGTGCTGGCTTCATTCTTAAAAATAATCAGCATAATAATCTGCTATGCAGTTTTTTTCAAAATTACTTTTTTTTCCTCAACTAGAATAACTTTACAGGACTCCTAAAACCATTCTTAGCCTGCAAAAACAAATTTGGTTTGCACTAGCATAGAAAGTGATATTACTTGTTATCCCACTGGTAGTTTCATGCTGAAAAACACCATGAGCTGTATTCAGTTAATGTTCCAAAATAAAGGTTCAGTAAGTATGAGCTTGACACTGCACTGAATTTGGTCTTTGCTGATGTGATGTGTATTTAAAATACAGGGTTTTGGGTTTTTTTCTATTTATATAGTTAGCACTGTAGAAATAAGGCTTTTAATTAGGATTCATATATTTGAAGGCATTTGACAAATAGTGGAGAGAAAAAAGGTTACTTTTTATATGTGTATAATTACAGAAAATAATCCAGTCTGCTTGTAGGATAAATCATTTTTAACAATAGAGCTGTAAATTGCTGTTGTTTCATTTTTGCTACTGGATGGTCTTGCCCATTTGGACGATGGTCTCATGATAATGACTTTTTAAATTATTTTAAATATTTCTGCTGATATTGAAGTGCTCAGCAAAGTTGCTGTTTAAAAAAATAATACATCTGCCGTTACTTTTGATAGTCTTGATGATTATTGACAGTGAGGGTATTGATGCCACCATACGTAGCCAGATTTAGGTCCTTTCAGACTGGATTCTGTTTTAGCATGGAAAGGGTAGTCTTCACTAGTGTACTTCCATGCTATGGGCAAATAGAAAAGTAGAGACTAGGGGGTATAGATAGAACAAATGAGTGCTGAGCACCAAATAGTAAGATTGCCTTTAGAAAGTAATGCAGTTCCTCTCTCCTTTTTGCTATCTTGGTAAGTCAGTGTAGAGAAAGGTGAAGGTGTCAGAAAGTGGCTGTAGTCTGACATCCATTACCTCTGGTATCTGTTGGTTTTGTGAATATTTTGTCAGAAGATGAGTAACACAGGAGGCATCTGAGGAAGCAGTGTTAGTCTCTGTCTGGATTTTATCACAGAACTTCAACTCAGACAAAAGCTGCAGTAAGAGGAAGTGTAATATTTAAGGGAGAAGCTGGCAAGTATTTACAGAGCTAGATACAGCTACTGTGGGAGCCCTGTGAGAAAGGGCGTAACTGTATCATTCTGTACCATAGTAGATACATAGAATCATAGAATCCTAGGGGTTGGAAGGGACCTCGAAAGATCATCTAGTCCAACCCCCCCCCCCGCCAGAGCAGGGTCACCTAGAGTACATCACACAGGAAGGCGTCCAGGCGGGTTTTGAATGTCTCCAGAGAAGAAGACTCCACAACCTCTCTGGGCAGCCTGTTCCAGTGCTCTGTCACTCTCACAGTAAAAAAAAATTTCTGATATTCACCTTAAACCTCCTATGCTCCAATTTGTATCCATTACTCCTTGTCCTGTCACTGGTCATCACTGAAAAAAGCTTACTTGTCTGTAGTAAACATAAATTTTCATGTTCCTGGTGGTCATATAGTCTAATTGGAGCCAAAAAACAGCAGTTGTGTAGGATGCATGTTCTGTTGTACAGTAATCAACAGTGACTATGTGTTGTTGCCATATTGAATTTACGAGTACCATACTGCCAGTGCAGCATTTTAAGCTAGTAATTTGTATTACCTATTCTTAAGGCAGTCTCTGTGTGGTTCTGTAATACCAGTTAGCATATCCTTTGGAAAAAAACCTGTAAGAACTGACATTATTCTCATTTAGCATGTTGTCCTTTTTGATGTAAAGAAAAACAAGATTTTAATAATCACTTAGTATAAACTTCATTTCGCAATTCTGTTACGTCTCTGAAGTCTGTTTCTGTATACCTCTGTAACTCCAAGGCATCAGTCCTTTCCAGAAGCAGTAAATTCCATTGCTTTAAAATTACAATTGGATTAAACTTTCTGTTTTAAGAAGGCATCTGTGAAACTTGGTTTTTAAAAAATATATTCCTATTTGAATATACCAACTCATCTTTGCTTTCTTAAATGATCTAGGATGTGTTTCTGAAGAACTATGAACCTAGGCCCAATTTCTGCAGCATATTACAAATAGTGTAAGGAACCTGAAGGTAGCACCTTACATATATGTATATAGCAGTGTGAGGTGCAGTTAAGACTTCCTTTAAAATGTGTTCATTCTCTAGTTGGTTTCAGTTTTTGATAGTTCTGATACTTTATTTTAGTGGGACCTATATGACATCTTTTCCTCATTTAGCCCTCGCTACCTTCCATTACTTGCTAGAGGAGCTAACCACCTATATTTTTAAAGCAGTGTTCTCTGTCACTAATCAATCCTCTATCCAGAAAATGCTGAATATCGTAAACTGAAGGAAGATTCAGAAATAATCAGAAGACTTCTTCTTACTCTAATTTTACACTTTATAGAATATAGCTGAGAAATTATATTTAAATATTCCTCTATTAAAAATATTTATTAATTTTACCTTAGCTTCTTGAACAGTTTTACTGCTTTTTCCAAAATGTTAAATTACTTTCATTTGTCATAGGGTTCTGGCATGCCATCTTTTAGTGTAAGGCAAGAGAAAGGCGTAGCTGTACTTCCATAAGACTCACTGCTGGTGCTGCTGTTTTCACTCTGCTGTATACCTCTAACTAGTTGTGGAAAAAAAATGTTCTTAATTAGTTAACCCTCCTTTTTAACTTTATATAAAGTAGTTTTAGTAAAGGCATTGATAAATGTGTAAGTAATATGTCTCATCAGTATCTCATATACTAAATCATAGAATGGTTTGAGTTTAAAGGGACCTTAAGCATCATCTAGTTCATAAATGTTAAATGAATACATTATCTTTTTTTTCTTATATTTTAAACTACACCACAAATTCTGCAATAATTTATAATTTTGAAATTGCACCATCTTTTGTAATAAGGACTTAATGTTCTTGCAAGAAAGAGAAAGTAAATATACAAAAGACAGTATTTGGCAGTAGTTTGTGTAAGGGTGAATTGTTAAAAGGGAAAAAACAGATAGATTAGTCTGAAAAGAAAAATAACAGATAGAAAGGCAAAGGAAAAATTGCTGCAAGAGTGACCACTGAAAAAGTCAAGAGTTATGAGACATAGATGGTGTCAAACACATTAATGCTTGACTGTTATGGATAACCAAGTAAGTATCAAGCACTTTTGCATCAAAAATAGATGCTAGAACTACACTGGCTTAATATGATTTTTTTTCCTTTTTTTAGGCTCAATATTTATGTCAAAAATTGTCTGGTTGATGTCTTTCCTATCTGGTTAACACAGTGAGACAGAAGAGTTGGGCAGATTTTTGTAGTTCAACTGAAGCACAAGACAGATTAATAAAGACAAGACAATCGATGTTACTCTTATAAGGAAAACAGGATAGTTCTTTTTCTGCATCCAAACTATGCAAAGTTAATGTTAAATACCTACAGAAAGAGTACATGAAGGTAGCTGGCTGGCAGCCATCCTAACTGAGGTTTCATTATCAGGAAAAATACATTTTTGAGGAAAGAAAGCCTGCAGAATAACTTGTGAACAAACTTTAAAAAACCCCAAAAAACCAAAACCAACCCATAAGATCAGGTATAGGCAACATACATAAAAGATGGATTTATGCAGCTGTGGGACATAAATGCATCAGCAAAGGAGCTTCCATCTAAGTCTGCAGTTCAATTTTCTCAGTTTTCTCTGCACATTTTTTACATGGAGTGTACTTTAAAAGTGCTTTGAACATGCAGTTAGTAGCTGCATGTTTTTATGGTTTTGGGAGTACTTTGATCATGTTATGATTAAACTATTGTTTTTTAAGGGCTTGTATTATACACAGTTTAAAAAAATACCAGGTTTTAACTTTGAAATTTCCTATTAGTACTTTCTATTATAGTAATCGCTTTGCTGTATCACTTCAAAACAGTATTGGCTGTTAGGCAAATACCTTGTTGAGCAAGGTTCTGAATTTTAAGGATGTAACTGTAAATAGTAAACTGATCTAGAAGTATGTTTTGGAAGTTATTTATATAAAATACTCATTAACTACTCAGAGAGTACTAAACCACAACCATAGAATCACAGAATCATCATGGTTGGAAAGAACGTCTGAGATCACCGAGTCCAGCCATCAACACAGAAGTCTTGATGCACCGTATCTACATGTTTCTTGAATACTTCCAAGGATGGTGCTTCCACTTGCTCACTGGGGAGGCTGTTCCAGTGCCTGACCACTCTTTCAGTATAGAAATTCTTCCTAATATTCCATCATAACCTCCCCTGCAGCAACTTCAGACCATTTTCTCTGATTCTGTCATTATGTACTTGGGAGAAGAGACCAACACCCATCTCCCTACAGTCTCCTTTCAGGTAGTTGTAGAGGGTGATGAGATCTTCCCTCACCCTCCTTTTCTTCAGACTAAACAACCCCAGTTCCCTCCACTGCTCCTCATACAACTTTTCTCTAGATTTTTCACCCGCTTGGTAGCTCTCCTCTGGCACGCTCCAGCACCTCAATGTCCTTCTTATAGTGAGGGGCCCAGAACTGAACACAGTGTTCAGGGTGTGGCCTTCCCAGTGCTGAGAGCAAGAGAACGATCACTGCTGCTGCCCACACTATTCCTGATGCAGGCCAGGATGCTGTTGGCCTTCTTGGCCACCTGGGCACACTGCTGGTTCATGTTTAAGCCAGCTGTCAACCAGCACCCCCAGGTCCTCTTCTGCTGGGCAGCTTTCCAGCCACTCTTCCACAAGCCTGTAGCATTGCATGGGGTTTTTGTGACCAAAATACAGGACCTGGCACTTGGCCTTATTGAACCTTACACAATTGGCCTCAGCCCATCAGTGCAGCCTGTCCAGGTCCCTCTGCAGAGCCTTCCCACCCTTGAGCAGATCAACACTCCCAACAATTTGGTGTCATCTGCAAACTTACTTACAAATTTACTTACAAAACCTTCCAAAACTGTAGATTATTAAACTTATCTTTTTATTCACTGGAAATATAAATTGCTTTTAACGTAATGAAAATAACTGTCTAGCTTTTCTTTACAAACTGCATTGTAAATTTTTTTTCTTCTTTGAAAAGTACAGTACCTAGTAAGACATAAGGAAAACCTCAGAAGGAGTTCATTATTTTTGGAGTACTAATTGTCTAAAAGTCTTTTTAAAAAATACCTGTGCATCTTTTCATATCTCTTGGTTTCTGTTTGGTTTAGAAATACAATTGAATATAGTCTAAACCAAGGATGTTCTGGATGGTTTGGCTTACAAAAAATGTTAAGAATTAAATTGATATGGCCTAACTACAAGATTAATTACTTCAAGTAGCTGTAATTGACATTTAAATTTAATTTTAAGCAAATATGCTGTGTTTTGTATTTTTGATTGTCTGAGTGTTTATGTAGTTGTAACTGGTCGGTGGGCACAAGGTCCACTTCTAAAGCTTTGTTATCTACTCATGTCTGAAGGTGTAAAAATAGGGTGCTATATATGGGAGTTTTAAAGGAGCAAGAACAGAAAAAGTTCACAATGCTGAATTGGAAGGGGGATCAGAATATTTGAACTGGATATTAGATATTTTTCCAATTGTGAAATAATAAGGAAATTACTGTTTCAGATATTTAAACTAAGAGTACCAAAAAGTGGTATGTGTCTTGTAGGAATGAGGAAGCAGATGAACACAGTAACCTAGTAAGTCTTTTGCATTTCTTTCTCCAGTTTTAAAAGTTATTTGCTAAAAATTTTAAAGTATCTCTTTTTAGCTGTTCCAAAAATCAGTTTAATGTTTGTCATGTCATTCTTCACAGTGAAATTTCAGCCAGGAGTGTTATGACCAGCATATTAATTCCACAAAAAAAATTTAAGGGAGCTGTGAATATAGCCACAACACTGGCTTTAATTAGGTTTGTTTGCATTATCTGTGGGTTTTATGTTACTGCTTAGTTCTTCCCATTGACTATCTGTACTTCTGGCTATTTTTTCCAGATGTTATTTCTTGCACTTTTCAAAACAGAGTTCATTGCTGCCCATATTTTAATTTTATAAGTCTGTTAATGCTTTTCTGTTTTCTTACTCCAGATAACAATTATTTAGTGTCTGCAGATTTTATTAATTTGCTGTTTACTGCCTGATTCATAATTAGCCCAGTCAGTTCACCAACCTCTAATAGCAAGTGAAGAAACACATAGTGATAAGCAATACTAACAAATTCAAAAAACAGATGGTCATTGAAAGGTAAGATTTGTGATAGTAAAAGCATGGCAGACTGTGTAAAAAACAAAAGCAAGTATTTTTTAAGTAATCAGGCCACATGAACAACCTTATCTCATGTGTGTTGCATCAGTATAAGTCCTGCTCAGTCATAATGTGAAATGAAACACTTTTTATAAGAATAGTATTTTGTCTGAGTGTAAATGTAGTTCATTTTGTGAAAGTGCAATGCATCTGTATTAGCAGACACACAATGATTTTAACAAAAAAAAAAAAAAAAAAAAAAAATTCTGCTAGCAGATGGTGTCCAACAAAGACCACTATTGTTTCAGTGTGAGATGCTTCAAATGTTCTGGGCATGTAGCCCAGACAGAGCCATTTTTCCTATAGTATGTGACCAGGCAATAACAAAAAGAATGAAAATAGAGGTGTCAGTCCATATAAAAATATTTTTATAACTTTATATATCTAACAAGTCAGTGGCAATTATTAAACCAAGTTAAATTAACAAAACTGATAAGATCATTCTTTTACATTTTCATGTCTCTCCAACCAGTTATTTGGCATTCTACCTCCTAGGAAAAATGAGTTTGGAAAGTTAAGCTACCTGCTGGTACTGTTTAAATGCCCACAGATAACATAACTCAAGCAGCCTGGTGCCTAAAAGTGAGTGTTAGGGCAATCAACAGGAACAATAAAAATCTGTTCAAACAGAAAATCCACAAATCCTGAGGATTTGGAGTATCCCTGTGGATTTTCCACAAATTTTGCTGTTTTCAGCAGAATCTTAGCTTTTATTTTAAAGGTGAACTGCAAAGCTGAAGAGAAAATTGAGTTAATAAAATATGTGCTGAATCCCCTGCTTTGGTTTTGCAGCCTCCCAACTGTGGCCATCTGCCACATATGTTTTAAGTTTTTCTTTTTATTAAAAAAAAATGTGTCAACAAAGTCCCTCTCTCAGTATCATCTAATACTTGCTTGTTAACCTCAAGAATAAACTTCAGTTCTTCTGAATAGTCTATTAGCTCTGGTGTATTTCCTAAATCCATTATATTGTTTTCTTCAAGTCAGATGACTGCCCTCCCTCAAGTGTTATCCACTTTTTTTATCTGCATTTAACTCTTTAGAATATGAACTCTTGAGCATACTGTCCTTTCACTTATATCTGACATCTTTTTTAAGATGATTAAGTGGTTTTGGGAAAATGGGCATTACAGATACATATTTAGGATAAAATTTTGTTACAGATAGCTTGAATGAGGAGTAACTGTTGATTTAAATTTATAACCATCAAAATACTTTTATTTTTAAAAAGGAAAAAATCAGGTGAACTCTCAAAACTGTTGTGAAAATTTGGTTTGTGGTAACAGAAGAGGCATGAGAGAGTTTTATGTAGAACGTTTGAACTGGCATTCCTTATTTGAGAATATTTAGTGATAATCATTAGTAGTTCAGTGAAAACAGGAATAGGATGTTACTGACTAATCAACAAATGAAAATCAGATTCCAAAATGCTGATAGTAATAGAAGTAACTGGTACTCCTGTTAGTAGCTATATAACCTACATTACTGTAAATGTATTATTTTTGTTACTCATGCACTTTATGGTAGAAAGGAGAAAGCCTTTTTAAAAGATGCTTGCTGTTTTGTTGGTTGTTTTTTTAAAATATGAGGAAGAAGTAGTATTGAAGACTATGTGACCCTTTCTCTGTGTTCCAGTGACCTTTGTTACTGTAGCAGTGAATAGCAGGTACAATGTAGAAGCTAAAACAGAAGAGGTACCCCAGTAAAAGGAATTTTTGAAAATTTTGTAATTTTATGTTGTTCCAGTAAGTCTGCTTCTTGCTGTGATCTCTCTTTTTCTTTATAATATTATTTTTCTTCATTTATCTTGGCAGGCAATAAATATTCTTTGCCAGTAGTTTTAGTAAGAAAATTAAAACGTAAAAAGGAAAGGCACCCTTTGATTTCTAAGTGCCGATATTAGCATTATTTTAGCTGTCTCTCAAACACTGAATTTTATTGGGATAATGGTAGACTGTAATATTTTATCTGATTAAGTAGATACAAATTCACAGCAGGCTAGTGATAGTGTATCTTTTGATGCTGAAAGCTTTTTGGACTAACAGACTCCTATCAACTCTTAAGAACTTCTCGCAAAACAATGCTCACACTTCTCTTTACATATTTAATTAAAACACTGTTGAAAACATTGTTGATGATGCCACACAGTTGTTGTGTTCCATAGGTCCAGTTATTAGCTTATTGTTTCTTAAATGAGCACTGTTTTCAGCAGATCATGGAACTATTTCATTTGTATTACAACCAAACTGATATTCTTGTCTGTATAATGGAACTTAAGATGTAAGTAATTTGCATTACTTTATAAACTGTAAAACATTACAATGTTGATAGCGTATGAGGGTATTATGTAAGTTGTTAACAGTATATTAGGTGTATTATGTACTATATGATTTAAGCAACAGTAAAGCAGTTGCATTATTCAGAAGATTTTTAGTTTTCTTCAAATCAAGTACTATATTTACACATGATAAAAATATTTCTTCATAAAATATTTCTATTTGACAAATAGGTGACCTCTTCAGCATTGATCAAATTGTTGTCAATGGTGGAATTGTTACAAGAACTGTTCTTGTAGTACTAAATGTAAAAATACTGTCTATGTCAGCTTAAATAGAACATATAAAACAGACAGCTGTTTTATAATAAATTAGACTAGTAAGGACAAAAAATCAACTGACTGAAACTTAGAAAGATTAAAATTGCAGGGTACTTGTTGATTGAAGTAGTTGTACATGGGATAAAACTCCCATCAACTTGCACCTGTTTTGTGAAAGGTCAAATGTAAGCTTGACTTTACTTGCATCTTTGGAAGTGTTTCAGCCTTCACATTTTCAGTCAATGTAATACACAATTAATAGTCTTGCCAGATTTTTTTAGCACTTCATTTCTTTTTGAGATACAGGTATAATAAATTAAACTATACTTTGAATAACACATTGGAACTATTTACATGTAAAACAAAGTACAAAAGTGCAGGATAGAAGATTTCTACTTATAACAGAAGTAATTAACTCAGTTAATTATGCCAATCTGTGTTATGGCTACTAGAATAAAAAATATGCTGAGCATCATAAAATCTATTTGATACAAATAATATTCATTATTAGTCAATTACCTGATTTGCTTTTAAAATCAGAATAAATGTTTTCAATTGCATCTGGGGGGGGAGATGATCATCTGAAGTGGGCTTTTATTACATCATATGACTCAGGTCCAGTTTGAGATCTACTGCAAAAATAAAACATCTTTGCTATTTGATTCAAATTTTTTTAAACTTGCTTTAGCTCAATTTAAAGTGCTTTTGTATTCAGCCTAAAGAGGTCTCATAATGTTTTTTCTGGCTCACATACAGTCTATGCTTAATTGATGTACAGATGTGGGATAATAATGTAAGAGGCATTTTGGAGCCATTCTTAATTCATGTGAGAAGGGAATGGGTAAAGGGAAGGGATTAGAGATGGAGCTACTTCATAAGAATGTGAAATCCATCTGGGGTAAGGAGCCGATCAGCTCAAATATGCTGCTGTAAAATAAGCTTGAGTTCAGACTGTGTTTCTGGAACTCTGAGTTAATGGACCTTACTTTTGTTCTATGCAGACTTCACAGATTTTAATAGTTGCTTAGGAACTATCACTGTAATTTTCTGAATTCTATTGTATTAGCTTTACTGTGATGCTAATTTGTTGGCTGATTTTTCTGGTTGAAATAAAATCAGATGTACAGAATATGCTAGTTACACTGAAATATATGCTTGATCACGCTGGGAAGCTGAGGGAGTTTTTCTGATTGCATACGTCGGTGTGATTAATTCTATAGTCTTTAAACATTTGCTGGATAACTGCATCAGCTATGGCATAACCGTCATGCATTAAGTGTCCAATATGGAAGAATTTCACACAGGTCCGAAATACTGAGTCAAGAGTTTCATTATATTTCAAAATCCATCTAATGGTTATTAAATTCCTGCCATACTTAACCATTCATGCATTACATACAAATTATTTTTTTTTCTTTTTGTTTTACTTGGTATCTCACAGTTGTTGCTTTTGAAGTTACGTCAAACATTTACAGTTACATAAAGAAGAGAATGATCTTACAGCTGTGAAAAAACTTACTTTCCCTCCATTCAAAACCAGAAAATGGCAGATTGCTCTCTTTGAGGAGAATTATTTTTACATAAAAGATACTATATCCAAAAAAAAGGAAAAAATAAAAATCTGAGCACCTTTAGACAGGGACCTCTCCAGTATATAAAGTATTACTCCACACTTATGTGCTGCTAATTCAAAGAAACAAATATCATTTTTTTAGAAGTCGTAATTGGTTTAAGAATATGCTGTAGTGGATTAGAGCAAAGACATCCTGTCTCTTACAGTGGCAGGATAGTTCTAAGATAATACTGGGTAACATTTCCTGTTTCCAACGATCTTAAGTTTAAAGACTTATTTAGTCACAAAGTTCACTTGGGCTGTTGTGTTTAATGCACCTCAGTGAATTTTTCTTCTATGAATAGACCTAGCTGATTTGAACCTGTACATGCTTCTGGTCTGTATGATGTCTTGTGGCAATACATTCCTCAATATTATTGTAAGCAGTGTGAACAATATATCCTTTTGTTTATTTTAAATCTGCTGTCTTTCAGTTTCATTTTATTACCCATTAGTCCTTGTCGTATGAAAAACAGTTAATAATACCTGTAGCTTAAATTTTGTTGAAGACATTTCTGACCTATATTTGTTTGGATATCATTTTCAGGCTCATTCAAATCTCTGTTTACAGTCTAATTTGCCTTTCATACAAAGTGTTCATATCCAGCGTCTCTAGTCACATTCTCTAATGTCTGGATTCTGAATAATGAAAAAACTTTAGAAGTGGTGAGACATGATGGTTCTCTTCTTTTACTGGACAACCAGAGGGACTTGATGGCCCATTCTCACTGAAGTCTCAATTGAAAGTGGTCTGCTCCTCCATCAACAAAATAAGGCAAGGGGTTTTTAAAAGGTCATCATAGAACCATAGAATGGCTAGGGTTGGAAGGGACCTTAAGGTCATGTAGATCCAAACCCCCTGCATTGGCAGGGACACCTCCCACTACACCAGAGCCACATCCAGCCTGGCCTTGAATACTTCCATGGCTGGGGGGGGCGATTCCACAGCTTCCCTGGTCAAGTCATCTTAAGGAATCTTGTGTTCTCATGCAGAAGCGTTTGTAGGCTGACCTATGGTGCTTGACTAGTGAGTGAGCTACAGTTTTTCCAGAGATAGAGAATTCCCGAAATATTACTTGGCTTACTCTCAATGCATTGTACAGTGCATCTCTGAAGATTAGTTCCCTGAAGTGCTTAATTTACTGTGTGTATGCCAGTGTTTTCTGCCAAAAACAGGAACAGGAAAACAAGGAGCAGGATGCTGCTACCAGAGCATTTTATCCAGCCCCTATCTAGCACTCTCTGTCTTCAGGAACCCCTCATACGTGGATAACAAGTACAATGTAACCCAGAGAAATTACTCTGACAGTGGAAAATCCTGGCTTTTGGCTTTCCCAGAGAGTCCTGCATCCCTCCCCTGTCGCATCATGTGCATGTGGTCCCTTCATGTGACAAGGGCTTGGGAAAGGCAGTGCTCCAGCTAGGTTTTTTTGTTTTTTTCTTGCTGCCAGAAAAATTCTTTCCAGTCTGCTCTCTCTTGTCTGAATCAGAGGAGCCCCTAGAAGAGGAGGCAGCCAGGAAGGATCCTCTGGCTGGATGAATCCTGTTAGATCTTTTAAGGCTCAGATAGTATTATTGGAAAGAACATGGTTTTGTTAGCTTTGAGTAAGGCTCAGTGGTTACTTCTAGACTTGAAATATTCTCTAAATCAGTCTTTAAACTGACATTAAGTTGATGACATTTTTATGTATAGAAAAGCAATTTCATGTCATGTTAAGGTTTTAGAAGAATTAAGTTATTTTGTTTCTCTTCAGAGATCTGCTCATTTTGAGTCTTAGTGAAAAAGAGAATCTCTACTTGCCTGTGGAGGAGTACAATAGGTAGATTTAGCAGCTTATTTAGCTGATCTTTCAGACAATTTGACATTGATCGTGCAAACACCTCAGCACATGCTTTTTGCTTTATTAAAATTGCTAACTACTGTGAACTGAATTCTCAGTTGTAGTTTGCACTAGCTGACCATTTGAATATGATATCCTTCTTTAAAGTGCACATTATATGGAGACTGCAGAGCCTACTCACTTGGGAATGATATTTTGTAAGGAGAAGGATGCTAAAATCTAGAAATGTGTAGGCCAGCTAACTATGAAACATTTTTTGCAAGATTGTCTTTTTTGAATCTGGCTTTTCAATATAATTACAAATAAAGTGAAGTTAACGATTTGTTTTATTTAAGGCTGCTCTTAGGACAGAATTTACTATTTTGTATAGACACATGATATGACAGGTCAGAAAAGGATTCTGCGTGTCTGCAGTGACTATATTTTACAATGTCAGATAGGTTTTTGTGGAAGCCATTTGGTGATCTCATCAGCAAGTCTGTTGTTTCATTACTATCAGATTCAGTGTGTTTGTGATTAAATCAGCAGAATGGAGAACATGAAGGGAGTGCTGTTCACTTTGCAATCATTTCCATCTGTTATAAATTTTTATCAGATGTTGGGAAACAGCAGGCAAAACTCAGAGCAAGTGTTTTATCCAGTCCAAGAAACAGTGGTATGTAATTGGCATATATTGTTCTCTTAGTTTAATCTGTCTATTTAGATATTTTTAAATGTCCTGTGATAAACCGGTATTAATTGAGTATATATAAAGCTATTTCCATAATTCCTTGTGTTACTTTCTTTTGAAAGCTCTGATATAAATATTTTTGTACTTAGTAATCATGAGTACCGATGACACTTTTCATAAAATAGTCAGAGTGAGACTTGGAGAGGAAGATCTCTATTAGGCATATGTTGCTGTCCCCAGTGTTTTTGCCTCATAGAAGTGGGAAAGGAATCCATCAGCAAAACACAAGCTGATGTATAATTAGATGGTCCCAAGGAATTCCTGCTGAAATTAATTTTTATCATTAAATCTTTATAAATACATGTTACCTGTTTTCATGTAAATGTCTGAGACACTTTCAATAATATGAAGGTTTTTACTCCAAAGAGGTTATCCAGAAAATATTTTTTTTTTCTGAATTACTGAAATATTACTGAGTGTCTTCTTGATACTGGAATATTCAGTAGATTCCAAAGATACTGGAATTCTGCAGTATTTGTGCTTTTCCTACATTTTTCATGTTTCATCAGTCTTATTTTATTTCCGAAATGAATGATTAAATTTTTCTCCATACTCATGTCAGGGACAATTTATTATGGTGGAAATAATCTTTGTTATCTTTTCTGGAGTTTCCTGTATTACTCTGCTGGCCATTTTCACATGGGATATCTAGTTTTGTTTATAGTATTCTAAGTTGAGCAGTACTGGCTGTCTCTAGTAGTGCCACTGTAATAGATTTTGTATTATTCTCCTTAATAAGTGTAGCTTTTATGTTATTGTTTTCCACAACTACATTAGTAGAGGTCTTAATTGAGCTGTCAGTAGTAAAATTTAGAGGCTTTTCATGAGCTCATTCTCTTCTGAACACTTCAGAGCTGTGTTAAGTTGTACAAGCGTTTATTTCTGGAGGGTGTCCTTCAGTTCTGCCACAGAATTTAATAAAAATTTCTGAGAACCTGATAGTGGCCATTTGTTCCATTTTCTATTCCCAAGTTAAAACGATGAGAAATCACCACATTTTCTTGGGCCTTGACTGAGCTTCTAATTTTGGATCTTCCAGAAATATTACCATCATGTACTTGACTCCATTTTTTCAGAGTATATAACTTGAAATATGAACTTTGCCATATTGAAAGTTAAGTGTTTATTCGTGTCTCAGTTTGGCTAATTTTTTCCACTGTGTGCTTTGTATCCAATCCATTTCTCACCATTTGCTTTCTGTTGGTTTGTTTTGTTTTGTTTTGTTTTTTTGGGGGGTTGTGGTTTTATTTAAAGGTTTGTTATAAAGGCTCTTTAAGTATCCGAAGTTGTTCACCTTGTTGTCTGTTAACTTCATCCACACCTTCACTAAGACATTGGAATTAAACTACTAGATTAGTGAGGCAACATAAAGACTTTGTTTATTTTATTTGTTACTTAAAGCTACTGAAGAGAAGCTACCATGAGGTTTTCCTCTGCTTTTCTTGGTCATCTCTTTTGTTCTAAAGGTTCAGTGTTTGTTACTGTCTGCTCATCTGACAAAACACTGGTTTTAAGGTTGGTTAATGGAACAGCCATTCCTGAGTTCTGTACAGAGGATGTGCTCTGGAGCTTTGTTACACTTCAATTGGTTAATATCACTTCTTCTGACACCTCTGTTTCTGGTCTTGTCTCACCTTTATCATATCAGGTTCTTAGAGAGTTATCTCCCTAGCATCTTCTGTTGAGAAAGCTGACACAAATCAATCATTTATCTTATCAGCGGTGGTTTTCTTTTACTTTCTTATTCTCTTTAATCCCATGTGACCTAGTGACCTCTTCCTTCTTTTATGTTTTCTTGGTTTAATTAATTAAATCATTTTAGCATTAATACCTCCAGCTGTTTCTTCTTTAAAATTCATCATAGCCCCTTTTATACGTGTTCTAACCTATGACCTTCTATAATCTATTCTGACGGCCCTAGCTTTAGGTTTACAGATGCAAAATTATTTGGTTTGAATAACCTTTTAAACCTTGTTTAGTCATGCTGTTTAATTCCTTGCCCTTCTGGTCCCTTTTTTTTTCTGAGCTTTGCATCGCATCTAATACTTTGTTCTGTTTTACAGAAAGCTTTCATTAATTTCATTTCATATTAAGACAGCTCTTCAGGTTTTCAGTAATACTTTACATATAAAAACAAAACCTGAAGTTTGTTTAAAAAGCATGCAGATAGTACCATCTAAGGTGGTGTTTAATGAGATAGGAATAATTTAGGAATAATCTAATGGAAAATTGGATTATCTCAAAAGCTTGAATGAAAGAAATAGGGTAAAACTTAACAGTGATAGGATCATGCAGTAAGGAACTAAAACAAAAATTCATCTAGCAAGCCATCATTCAAAAGCGACAGAAGAGCAGGGAAACCTCATAATCACAACAGCTCCGAACGACTGAAGTGGCATGCTGTTACAAAAAAGAAAAAAGGCACTTGTAATCCAGATAGATATACCATTGACCTGGGTGAGAGGTGCTGGCAGTGTCCTCCAGTTTTGCTGTTGGTTTTAGTTTAACAGTGTAGCCTTACACTAGCCAAAGTTAGGTTCTTCTCTTACATGGATAAAATTTAAATTCCCTGTTCAAGCATCTGCTGTGATCTTAGAAGTACAGATAGTGCATAAAATCACCCTAAAGCTGAAACTATGATGTATGCATCTATATATGCCGTAATGCATACATCTGCCATTTCTGGCAGTGTAACTGGTGGCAGAACAATGTAAGCAAAGAAAGTTTTCAGGGAAAGCTGATACCTTTTATTAAGCAAACTGTGGAAGAAAAATAAACTAGCCAAAGTCGAGCTCATGTGCCCTGAAACCTGTGAGGTTTTTTCCCCTCTCCATGTGTCTTAGCTGCCATAATGAAATATATTGCTTCTCCCTTAGTATCTTTCTATTTCTTGTCCAAGTTTATACTTCATGCTCATTCTGTGGGCCCTGCTGTTTGCTAAGCTTCTCCCAACAGAGTAAGATGGTAACATTCTTCATCAGCCTGTGAGAGTTCATTGCTCAGTACTGAGACTGCTGACATACAGTGTATAGTCCAGTATGCATAATTACATTAAAGTAAGTGTGCCAATTATCTGA